>NW_026068094.1:1210946-1325780 GCF_014885135.2 Alexandromys fortis | reverse complement strand
GGAGGAGGAGGAGGAGGAGGAGGGGGAGGGGGAGGAGGAGGGGGAGGGGGAGGAGGAAGAGGAGGAGGAGGAGGAGGAGGAGGAGGAGGAGGAGGGCAGCCACGGGCGAAGACCAGCGCCATGACTACAGCACGGACCCTACACTGAAGTCACAGACTGTGCTCGTGAACGGGAAAGTGAGAGAGCCCCTGGAGTGACAGACAAGGAAGGGACGGGCCTGCGCTTTAGCCTAGCTCGTCCTGAATCTGAAACTCACACTTGGCAATCTCTGTTTAGGGTCTGCTTCTCAAAGGTGTCCTGTTTTCTGTATTTTCTTGTGTTTGTTCAACATCTGTGTGCTATAACATCTCATGGTAGCCAGTTCACCGTGAGAGCTAACTCACTCCAACTTCAGTCTCTATCTAGAGTTCAGGGTTTCTCCAGGCCCACGACATGCATGCAGACACTGAATGAGTCACTGATCTACTGCTGTGAAGAGATGCCATGACCACGGCAAATTACAAAAGGAAACGTTTAATTGGAGGCTAGCTGCCAGTTTCTGAGGCTGAGTCCATGACCACCATGGCGGGGAGCTTGGCTGCCGATAGTCATAGAACTGCAGCAGAAGCTAGGAAGGAGCTCATACCTGATTTACAAGATGGAGGAACACAGAGAGAATGAGACTGATATGTATGGGCTTTTGCAACCTCAAATCCACGTCCGTGATAAGCCTCCTGCAACCAGGCCACACCTCCTAATCCTTCCTAAACAGCTACGAACTGGGAACCACACATTCACATATATGCAGGTCATTCTCATTTAAACTTCCACAGACACAGACTTTTGTGGGTTGAAATGTTCATAAATAACAGCAAAATGAAAGTCTAGAAACAGTGTCTGGGAAAGATCCTGTCTCCTGGAGAACCGGGAATGCTGCAGAGGAGAGAGTTGCGTGGCAGAATATGGTTTGAAATAAAGTGCTGTGGCCACTTGGGCAGAAGAAACACTGGAATCCTGTCCTCTCAGAAGAGTGGAATAAGGTAACAAATGGGCAAATGAACACAGTCAACTACTAGAGGTTCACAGCAGGATCCGGGAGCAGTGGACAAGATCCACAGCTGTCCGCAAAGGCAGCTTGTCCGGCTTTTCAGAGGACCACCCGCCTAAAAGCATAGATCTATCCATTATGTAACCATCCAGAATTTGGCTGTTTTTTGTAATATGGCTTAAAATTTTAATACTCTCTGCCCCCAACCCATGTGTCTGGGGGAAGAAAGTTTTCCCTGGGCTTCTTTATGCTTCTGCACATCCAATCTTCTGGACACTGTGGTTTTGGACTGTTTTTGAAAATATCTGTGGGGAAAATGGGCTTGCAGACAATAGAGCCTGTGTCTCTCTGAAGAAAAGAGTGGCCTTCATCCATCAAATAAGACTCATGGATGACCAAATAAGATGACCCGAATTCCTTTCTATCCTCCCCACAGTTTCCACTAGGCACCCTTCACTATCACACTGTGAAAATGGGACAAGACAATACCAACGCTCTGACTACCGTTGGTGGCTCTTGGCTGGCAGTCCGTATCTCTGGACGGAACACGTACAGCCTGCAGGCGAATTTAACAGTGTACGAGTACAAAAGGGTTTCAGTCCCTCCACAGTGTTGGCCATGTTGCCTTTGGGAAACTGTAGAAACGGCTACCCTGATCATCTTTGGGTATTTTATAGTTCACATGAGAACCCGGCTAAGAGTCTCTGGGCTAAATAGCAAAAAGGATGGGTGACATCAGAATAAAAAGTTCGTGTGTCCTAGAATGTCAAACGAGATGCTCTAAGTGCCCTTTCAGCTATAAACCTTTGCTTTGCGCCCTTCTTCCCACTGCTACCCTGGGCAAACACAGACCACACTAGCCCTCTGGAGTGGGGAGCTGCTGAACCACTATATGAAGTATCTGAGTTCCACAAGTTTCTTGAAAGCAACATTGTGGTTTGGGGGGAAGAAAAAACAGCCTCCTGAAAAGCTAAACCACATTTACCAAAACAGGAATAAATTATAGAGAACTACTTCCCAGTTAACACACGTACTGCATCTTCTCCTGTGGACGAAGGAAGAGCCACAACCATCATCCTTCTGTGAGGGACAAGGAAATACAAGGGCTTCACTAAAACACATGGAGATTTCAGACTGCTAAATCAGAAGCGTATTCCTGAAAATACACACAGTGAACATCTGTGTGGTCGTTCCTGAGGCAACTGGTTTCCATGAGTGGGTGGGATGTGGTGATGGAGGTGGGGAGAAAGGCAGGAGATAGGACACGGATGGATGGATGGACGGACGGATGGACGGATGGATGGACGGACGTACGGACGGACGGACGGACAGACAAGACAGATAGAATGTGTGTGTGTGTGTGTGTGTGTGTGTGTGTGTGTATCAGTCTTAGTGACAAGGAAACAGTCTTGTATAGGAAGAATCAACTCTGGTATAGGAAGAACGGATATTCTTACTTTGGAAAAACAGGCTTGCACACCAGGCAAAGATCCTAGAGATTTTCTCAGTGACAAAACAAAACAAAATGATTCTGGCTCCTAACACATCTGATTCCAACCCAGCCCAACTGACCTCAGCAGCAGAGGCTGCACTTTCAATAGGTTCCTGTAGGCTGCACTTTCTGCACACCTTCAGGTTCCTGTAGGCTGCACTTTCTGCATGCCATCAGGTTCCCATGTCAGAAGAGCACAAACATCTCTGAGAGGTGAAACAGGGCTGAAGCCTTTGGACTTTCAAGGGTCCCTGGGAAACCCCACAGCATTTCTGCAGCAGAGCAGATGGATCAGTTTTGCATACCACTGGCAATAGAAGGTCAATTCCAGGGTGTGGAACACAGGGGCAATTTAAAACAAAAGCAGTATGGTAGGGACAATAGTGTCAACAAACGACCACTTATTAGAAATGACTAAGTCCTCCGCGTTTACAGATACTTGACTATAATTAATTAAATCGAATTGAAAGTCTACACAGGAACCTCATTTGAGCAGAAGCTTACATGTTAGTGAAATGATCTCCCACCAACCCGGGGAATGTACAGCCTAAGTCCTGTAGATCAGTCTGTACTGACCATGTGTTTGAAATACTAATAAAGACAGAGTGAAATACTAAAACTGTACAGATTCGGAGAAATCCCAACAACAGAGCAAGCTCGCTGTTTCTCTCCAAGTTCACATCTAGGACTCAGAGTGGAGTGCAGACGACCCTGATGAGGTCACCAGGATCTGTGGGGTCACGCAGGGGACCCCCAAAGCAAATGGCACTATTGGGAGGTGTAGCTTTGCTGGAGGAAGTGCGTCACTGTGGGGGTGGGCTCTGAGGTCTCCTTTGCTTCAGCTTCTCTAGGTGTGACAGTCAAACCACTTCCTGTTGTCTGCAGGTCAAGATGTCAGAACCCGCAGCTACTTTTCCAGCACCAGGCCTGCCTGCACACCACCTTGTTGCAACCTGATGATAGCGGGCTCAACCCCTGAACATGTGAGTCACCCCGATTAAATGTTTTCCCTTGATAAGAGTTGCTATGGTCGTGGTGTCTCTTCACAGCAAAAGAAACCCTAACAAAGTGCCTACTGGGAAAAGTCTGAAACAGACCCCATTTGCCCGTTACTAAGAGCCCATCAGATGTGTCCTGGGGACACCGGGAAGGTTGTAACACTGCCTGCTCTCCTGAACTGTTCAGGCACGGCAGGGGTCGGAGAAGCCATGCCTGGTGCCAAGGGGCAGTCTGCCTACGACCCCTCACAGGAACAGAGAAGGAAGCATCAAACATCTCTTGAAGGCTTCATGGAGAAAGGGGTGAAGGGATCCTTTCTTCCACATCATCCTCACCTCTTCACCCCCAGGCCATGTGAGATATGACTCTCTATGGCCCTAACATTCCACTGCACATACAGGAAGACGATCTCAGAAAGGTCGTGTCTGGACAAGACACTGGAGATCACAGTCCTGAGCGGAAATCAAACAGCGGAGGAAGGGCCTGTGGTGTGAGTTCAGAGGACTCAGGAGGCAGACCACGGGCTAAGGACAAGGACAGCTACAAGGGATCATAATCACATTCAGGCCAAATGCATGATACTGGTCGCTCCTCAGGCAGACGGGGATTCCAGGACTAGTGCTGACGTTTGTTGGCCACAGATGTGTGTGGTGTCTCACTTCCTTAGAAATAAGACAGAAGGGCATGACTGTATACCCCCAGCATGGCCACAGATCCCGGCACGGCCACAGACCCCAGCACGGCCGCACACCCCAGCAAGGCCACAGACCCCAGCACGGTCGCACACCCCAGCATGGCCGCACACCCCAGCACGGCCGCACACCCCAGCACGGCCGCACACCCCAGCACGGCCGCACACCCCAGCACGGCCGCACACCCCAGCACGGCCGCACACCCCAGCACGGCTGCACACCCCAGCATGGCCGCACACCCCAGCATGGCTGCATACCCCCAGGGCTGGTGCGCCATGGGTGCATTCATTTGTGCCCAAGTCATCCACGGGATCTGATGTCCTCAGCAAAAGAGGACGACAGTTAACAGGCTGAGGTAACAGTGGGAAGCACACACGCGAGATGAGCCCTGCAGGAGCAGTAACACACGCTGCTGCGTTTCTGGACCAGACCTCCCTTCTAGTAAAGCTGTGCACTTTTCTCACCAAAAGCCGATAACCATGGAGTATAAACGCTGATTTCATTTTTTACCAAAGGAATCGGAGTTCCGTAGGGTGTATGTATGCAAGAGAGGAAAGTCAGAGAAGGTCTTGTTTCTACTTTTGTAACTTTTCTGTAGATACTAAACTATTCCAAGACAAAAACTTAATCTTTGGCTATGAAAAACACAGACAAGACACTTAATTAAAGTCACACACCTAAGCATCCAAAACCCAAATGAAAACTTCTGCTTGGTTCAAAGGCAAGAAAGGATGTCCAAGGTTATACCCATGTGGTGGTAACCCACAGCACCCATCGAACAACGTGGTCCATGTGATGGTAACCCACAGCACCCATCGAATGTGGTCCATGTGGTGGTAACCCACAGGACCGGTCAGATAACGTGGTCCGTGTGGTGATAAACTCCTGCACTGAAAATGGGTCTTCAAGAAATACTGGTTTACCAATGAGATTCACTTGACTTCTTCCAGAAAGGACCTTGCAGGCCACTCAGTCTTTTCTGCCTCAAGTCTGCCATCACTGTGAAGAAAAAGCAGCCCAGACAGATCATGAGGGAAGGACCAGGTGTGACTGTGTCACCATAGAACTTATCTACAGAGTCAGCCAGCCTCAGGCCACAGCCACTCACCCTGGATTGACTGGACCATGTGAGTCTGTTTCATGAGGGGTGAAGGAGATGAAAGACCACAGACTTCCCAGGTTTGAGAGACATCCCCTTCCTGCTTCTCCTCTACAGTGGTGGTTCTCAATCCCATAGGTCAAGACCCCTTTGGGGGGAATCTAATGACCCTTTCACAGGGGTCACATATCAGATATTAAAATTATAGTTTATAACAGTAGCAAAATTACAGTTAAGTAGCAATGAAATAAATTTATGGTTGGGGTTGCAGCATTAGGAACACTAAGATCCACTGCTCTACAGAGACTGGAGTGGGGTCCAGTGCTGAGCGCAAGGTTGGAGCCTGGATCTCACCTGTAAATACCTAGCGCTTTCTATAGCACAGCTAATGTTCCCTGAGGCTATTTCCCATTGGTTCTCTTGAAGAAGGGTGGTGGCCAATTATCAAAGCCAGCTGGAAACACAGTAACTTGCTCATCCCGCAGCAGGTAGGCAGAGAAGTGGGGAGGGCATGGGAGGCTTCAGAGAATATGAAATACAGTCCCATATAACACAGTTCTCAGGCTGGAGGATGCTGGGCATCCCTTCCAAACTTCCTCCTTCAACAAGAAAGGCCACACCCACCCTTCACATGGACTAATACAAAGTTCATTCCCAGAGCGAGCACACTTGGTTTCACCATAAGAGAACTGTTCTGGAGTTATATCTCTGACCAGATCTTAGAGAATGATCCCATTTCCTTCCTTCCAAATGATCACTGTGGAATCAGCCTGAGGGGTAAACTTACTAGCAGAACAGAAAGGAACAGAAGCTTCATTGCAGAAAACTACAGACCATTGGAAGCTGCCCAACAGGGTTCTTGATAAGAATACTTCCACCAGCTCAATTCCTGTGTAGAAAATAGCAACTATCTGGAGGCCTGAACACAAGGCCACCCATAGCTCAGGGGACACATAGTAACCACCTGGGCTTACTCACCGAGCTCACTCTGACAACTGCACCGAAGAACTAGTAGGTGAGGCTGGGACTCGGTGGGTCCCATGCCTTGGTCATGTGACACATGACTTTTCTCAGAGATCCCCAAACATCAAGGCTGGGACTGCTGAGCAATAAAACCAAAGGTCAGGGACCCAGAGGTGCTCAGAGGCCAGAGGTCATCTCCCCAAGATGCTTGTGGGCAGATTATGAAACCAACACGACAGGAACTTGGGGCCAAGTGTAAGAAGATCATATTAGGTTCTCAGGGTTAGCAGACTCCCAGCAGGTGGCTGCCTAGAACTCCCAGGAGAGCAGTCCCTGGGCTTAGTAACTGGTGCCCTGAAAGCTTGCCACTGTAAGGGGGGCAGGTGTTCTCCCTTGCCTTTTATGGATAATCGTGTAAAGCTCAGTTTGCTTGAATAAGCTACATAATCTTTTCTAAGACCTTTGGAAGAAGAAGAAGAAAGGGGGTACAAAGTCAGGTCTGTGTGACTGGAATCCTTGCTTTTCCAGGCGAAGCTGTGTCCCCGCTGATAGAGGCCAGTGAGCCTCAGTGCTATTGACTGGAGTCATAGCCAACCAACCCACAGGCAGGAAATAACAACAATCCAACAATGGCATCAAAAAAATTTTTTTCTTAGCCAACAAAAAACAATGAAACTCAAGGGAAAATGAAAGTCAAACAAGATTTAATGTATGATTTATTAATTCTTTGGAGTCTTAAACAGTAGAAATGCTACTACAAAATTTAGATATGTGTCTTTATTTTCTATCATGGGATTTAAAACTGTATGGATTATCAACATTCTGAAACTCCCCAAGCTTTAGAGTGTAGAGTGGCAGAACTGTAGAAAGCATGAGTTAGGTAGACCTAAGAGTCACACACAATGCAATTATCTAAACCACTTGGCAAAGGGTCGTGGATAGACATTTACGGGTGACTGATGGCCACATATGAGGGCCCTGGGATTAGCTTCAGGAGTTCACTGAGCTAATGGGAGACAAGCTACACATTCCTAGAAAAAGATTACAGATGCTGCTCTTTTGCAATCATCAGGCCCAAGGAGGGGACAAACACAGATAAACTGCCATGTTTAACAGAGCAACCATCTCCTCACTAGACAAAAAAGATGCTGGACATCTTTTTGTTTTTCTTTTAGTTTTGTTTTTTGAGACAGAATTTCTCTATGTAGCCCTGGCTATCCCAGAACGCCCTCTGTAGACCAGGCTGGCCTCAAACTCACAGAGATACACCTGCCTCTGCCTCCCAAGTGCTAAAATGAAAGGTGTGTGCCACCACTGCCTGACCGCTGAACATCTTGAGATGGGCAATTCAATGCCTGAGAGGACTATCACTTTCCCCTGGCGTCTTTCTAAATCTATAAACATCCTTGCCCCTCTTATGAAAGCAATGAATGGTTTAACTGTGACCAACAATCAAATGTGAAAAAGAAATCTATTTTCTTTTTAAACAATGACCATAACACAATGGGAAATATATTATGGCACCATATAGGAGCAACTGACTGACTGTCCTCGTCTATCAAGGACTAGGGCACATACGGGTGGGGCAGGGCCTGTCACTTAGCAGTAGACAGTGTTCTCGGCATGTGCCAGGCAATGGGGTGAATCCTCAGCACCACTCAAAAACAGTCAGCAGAGAGTGCGGCGGAGGCCGGCACTCAGGGAGGCCAGGAAGGCAAAAGGAGAGAAGGTGAGGACAAAGTCTGCCTGGGACTTTGGTAGCTTTTGCGTTTGTGCTGATTTTTCAGAAATCTGCTCACCAATTCTTTTTTCTGAACTTCATATACATCATTCATGGATTATTGTGGTATATTAAACCACATGTCATACCTAAGGAGTATTTTGATATCGCCAACAAAGTTGTTCACTTTGATGAAATACAGTCCCGGCCAAAAGCCAAGGAATTTGAAATGCCATGTAGCTCTCTCTGAGAAAGCCCTATTTGCCCAATTTAAAGGAAGTTAATGATTTCATTAAGAATAAAAATGAAAAAAATCTTATTATTTCCTTAATAATAAAAATGGTAGGCTGAACCCACAGCTAGTGAAGGTGCAGAGAATGGGAACTGTGGGATGTTTAGCCTGATTAAGACCGTATCAAGCTGCCCCTCCCAGGCTCAGAGGTCACTGTGGAGGACAGAGTGCACAGAGTGTGAGAAGAGATAGTGTCCTCTGACACAACAGGGCAGCTGGGAGATGAACTCCCACAACTGTAGCATCATATATAAGGCCTCGCCAAGACAAATGCCGGCATAGAGGAGAGAGGTGGGCATGAAGTCTGAAGTCCCACCGTTACCTGAACTACTACAGCATACAGCTGCTAGGGTAAGGAGGGTCAGTTTGCTTGAAGGATGTATGTAGGTCCTAATAAGTCAACCATATTTCAGTGGATGGCCACACACCTAAGAGAATATGACAGCGCAAGTGGATTTCATGGCTTCTTGTCTGTTTGTCTTAGGAGGATGTAATGTTGGGTGGGTAGGGATGAGAGTGGATCCGGCAGGATTGGAGGAGGAGGTATATACGACCAATTTACATTACAGGAAATTCTCAAAGAATAAAAATATTTTTCAGTGGTGAGCTGAAGAGATGGCTCAACAGTTAGAAGCATGTTTTGAGAATATTTTACTGTCCCCAACAGCCAAAACCAAGTGTCTCAGCATGCAGGAAGCAGTCCCTGCCCTGAAGACTTGCTAGTGCCCAGAGTGAGAGGCACCACAGATGCCAACAGACCTAGGCAGAAAAGAACCACCATGGGACACCACCATGTGAAGTTCAACAGAATAGGAGGCCGTGTCTTTCTGTTAGCGAGCTAGTGGGAAAGCAGAGTGTAAGACCTGGAAATTTTTAGAGTTTTTTTTCTGTGCAGAGACCTAAAAGGGTTACTTGTCAAGGCTCTGGCTCCATCAATTATAATAGAAGAAAACCTGTTTAGAGAAAACTAGTTTACTGGGGGAAAAGATTTTGAGACATTTGAAATGCCCTGACCTATGATGTCATGTCCTCCAAGGAGTCTGAGCCAGCAACTCCTCATTGGCAATGAAGTCACCATCACCTCACGAGCGTACAGGTAGGTAATAGCTTTGGATTGATTGACTTCAGTGAATAATGCCCACAAGTCAGACGCATCAACAGAAAACCAGGAAATCTAATTCTGCTGCATCGTGTTCCACCTGCCAGAGGCCATGGCTGCATTTACACACCGCCCGGGTCAGTCACAGCTGCTGTGGGTTTGCCTGCCAATCTGCCTTCCAATGGCTGCAGGTAAGGCATTTCTGTGTAACACTGAAGTGGGGTCCTGTGTGGTCGGTCACATGCGGCTCTACTCTTCAGGACCTGGATCAGAGCTCGTTCTGGAAGGTACAGTCAACACCCTAAACTGGAAACGCCTTAAAGCTTGGCGCTGAGTTTTTAATGGCCCCACAGAAACTCTGGTTTAAAAGATACTTATTCAGCATGTAGTGAGCCTCCTACACTTGGTGCTGCAAAGCTGGTGTGAAGAAATGGAGGGAGAACAACAGATAAGAGATGACAATGGAAACTAAATGTACAAATGCCAAGGAAATCTATGCGGAGGAAAGAGACTGATGCTGTGGAATGCCTGCAGTGTGTGGGTCTCAGCTTCCTCCAAAAGGAAGGACAGAAACCAGACGCAACAGTCAAAGAGATATATGGTGATGTACAGAAGGAAACAGGGTCTTTAAAAGGAACTTTATTTATGAATAACTATGCCAAAAGCACAAAAAAAGATCCATGGAGTATAAGATCCAGTTCCTGTTAGCGATTAGACACACACAAACCACATAAATGTGAAATAGAACAAAAGGGCAGACACCAGCTGACACTCAAGAGGCACCACTGTGCCAGTGCCAACTGAACATGATCAAGAGAAAAAGGGTCAAGGCTCTGATGTCCTAGATGCGAATTTGAAGCTGGACTCTGAAGACAGTGCAGGCTGTCCTGAGCAAACAGGCAGAGAGGTACCTAAAGCAGGAAAGCCAAGTGTGCGGAAGGCACGCGGGCCACGGGGAGACCAACAACTGTGCCACTCTAGAAGAACTTAAAGAGTATTCTCATGAATGCATGGATGTCCCGAGCAGTGCTCACACAGGTACACAGAGGAACAGGACTAGACGCGGGGAGGGAGCAATGTCAAGGACTGTTTAGCAGGTGGGCAAGAGGACTAACCTCTGTCCACAGCACAGCAGGGTAAAGCCCAGCTGCATATCCCAGAACAGCCAGGGTAGACCGGTTGGAACCCTACCCCCACTGATAATATATGAAGTGATGAATATACCAATGAGTTGATCTGAAACATTTTATAGACATACTGAGATGCCATGCTATATACAATAAAGACAAGACCATTTGGAGTCAATTAAAAGACATTAATAAAACAGGGAGAACCCATTTCCCTTGATCTTCTTCCCCAGAGACACAGCCTATAAGCAACACAGGCTAGACGCGGGGAAAGAGGCCCAAGGGTCCAGGTCCCCGCTTCCACCCATCACCAGAGAATATACTAGAAACACCAGCTTTCCCGCACCTTTGCAGGCCCACTGAATCAACATCAGCTGGGGGTGGGGCCCAGGACGGTGGGGGCATTTTAAAAAACTTCTTTCTCAAACAGAGTCTGCTAAGTGCAAGTTCTACTACCACTGAGCCACACCCCAGCCTGGGAATATCGGTTGATGTGGGAGTGATTTCTTATTAATAAAGAAACTGCCTAAGCTCCTTGATAGGCCAACCCTTAGGTGAGTGGAGTAAACAGAACAGAATGCTGGGAAAAAGAAGCTGAGTGGAGGAGTCGCCATGGTTCTCCCACTCCAGACAGACGCAGGTTAAGATCCTCCCTGGTAAGCCACCTCGTGGGCTACACAGAATATTAGAAATGGGTTAGATTAATATGTAAGAGCTAACCAATAAGAGGCTGGAACTAATGGGCCAGGCAGTGTTTGAAAGAATACAGTTTCCGTGTAATTATTTCTGGGCATAAGCTAGCCATGCGGGCGGCCGGGTGCCGGGGACGCAGCCCTGCCGCTCCTATCACAACAATCGGTGTTTCTGAGGTGTGTTCATTTGAGAATTCATCATCTGTATATTAAAGACAATCTGAGCTGACAGAAACGCATACACACAGTGTGTGTGTTTGCACATGCGCATGTGTACATGTGAAAGCGAAGAGTTGGCTGTTGTTCCTCCTTGTTTTCTCAGACTCTCTCACTGACCTGGAACCAACAAACGGATGAAGCAAGGCTGACCGGCCAGTGTGCCCAGGTATCCTCCTCCTGTCTGTGCAAGTAGAACCTGGCTTTTTTATGTGGATTCTAGGGACTGAACAAGGGTCCTCATGCTTCTACAGCAAATACTTTACCCCCAACTGAGCCATCTGCCCAGATCAAACAAATCCTTTCAGAAGTACACTGCAAGTTCTCCCACACTTAAGAGAAACATATTCGTGTACAACATAGGAAGAAGATAAAAAAAAAATCAAGACTTTGAGTAGATGCAAGCTTCCATTACAACAAAAATCTTCCCCTGCTTGCTCTACAGCTTCCCACCTCTCCCACTTTGGCGCTCAAGGCTGGAGTGCTTTTCGTGACATTTTCCAGTGAGTACAGAAGGAAACTGGGGAATGCATTGATTTATGACCAGACACATCCAGTTCTTTTTGTCTTGGGCCCAAATGTGTCATGAACTGAGCAACAGCTATCCCAAGGCTCCTAACTACATGGAAGAATGAGGGCTAACTAAACTGTTCTCCACTGACTCTGATAAGCACTCCCGGAAGGAAACAAGGGAGGATGTGGATCTCACTGGATAGCATACAGACTAATTCTAACTCGAGTGCAGCCAGAATAGACAGCGGATGCCACACAACATCAAAAGGGACTTTCATGCTGATACATGCTTAAAGGTGACAAGTATATTTCAGTCTCCATGATTTAAGTCCATGACTTAAATATATAATCTCTGCACAGAAAATTAAAATAACCTTGGATGGGGTACGTATGCATGCTTGTGCACACACACGCACACACGCGCGCACACACACACATACATACCTCTAGAACATGAATCTCTAACTTGGGAGTTTCACTCTAATTTCAGGTCATTTTTTTTTTTTTAATTTATTTTCGAGACAGGGTTTCTCCGTAGCTTTTGGTTCCTGTCATGGAACTAGCTATGTAGACCAGGCTGGCCTCGAACTCACAGAGATCCGCCTGCCTCTGCTCCCGAGTGCTGGGATTAAAGGCGTGCACCACCACCACCCGGCTCAGGTCAGTTTTCAACACCTTCAAGTTACCCCAAAATTTCAGCATGCCAAATTCTTCCAAGTCTTTCTTAATACTTAATAAGATCATAATGATTTCATTTGGATCCAGCTGAGGCTATAAAAAGCCAAGTACTGTGAAGAACACTTTACAATCCACTTAAAGCCCCAAGAATGCCCAGCTAGGGTCAGAGACATCATTATCTATACTCTGTTTTAAGCAATCTTAACTTAAAATTTTTTAATGCTCTCTGGGTGAATTATAAATATACTTTGGATATAATTGATTGAGTAATCAAGGTCTTACAATTATTCATAGATCCACTGTGTCCTCTCTGAGCACACAGACGCCCTCTGCAGGCTCAGACCCACTCTGTTCTGCAGTGGTTCCTCGGGTTCCATCCACACCGTTCAAGAAAACCCCATGCATCCAAACAAGCTCCAGGCTTTTTGTTCATACATGTATCATTTGCTGCAGTAGACCTGAGCTGATCTACACGAGCTTAGCAACACAGCAGAGGAGATAAAATCAGACGTCAGTAACTACGTCTCTACCAGACAGGCTGCTATGCAGTAAAACATAACTTAGCTTAGTAACAACCAGAGACTTGCCTGTCCTACCCGAAACGCCACTCAAGGACAGTTTCCAGAGACAGCCAGTACAGTGCACATGTCCTAGCCATGCTGTCTGCACTAGAGAGGCTATGCTGAGAGGAGGAACACTGAACTTCCCTTCCGTGACCCCAGACTACCACAAACTGCACTCAGATTAGACTGGAAGCCACACCCTTCCCCGCCAGCCTGGAAACGGAAAGAAATCATTCAACAAAGATTTTGCTTTGCCTTCTCCCTTGGAGAACCCCCACTGCTTAGCGAGCGCCCTCAGATCTAATGGCTTGAATGCTTGCTGGCCAACGCAGTGACGGCTTCTCTTTCTTTAGCAGCACACAGAAGCACAGCGACTTACGTAGCGGCTGTCCAGTCTCCAGTGGCCCCTCCATCTGCTGGGAGGTGGTTCCTCTCTGGGCCAGAGAGCCCATGGGCAGCTGAAGCTGTGGGAGACGGAGTGGACAGAGAATCCTGACTGCTGGGGGTGTCCTCCTTGAGAGGGCTGGGACTGTCACCTAGAGGGAAAAGAACAGAGAAGAAAAAAATGACTTCACTAATAATTACATGGCATTAGTTACCAGTCAGTCATAGTATTTTCAAAATTACATTTATAATTCGGCCAGAGAGTGTGTGGATAGCCAGCCTTTGAAGGTTTGTACCTGTGGACTTATTTTCTTTCTTCCCTCCCTCCCTCCCTCCCTCCCTCCCTCCCTCCCTCCCTCCCTCCCTCCCTCCCTATAATGACAGAACTGTTACAGTCTGGATAAAGAATGCCCCTGAAGACTGATCAGCGAACAGCCTGGCTCCCCGTTAATGGCACTGCTAGATAGTGGTGGGAAACTTAAGAAACACAACTTTGTAAAATGTTTACTTGGCCACAGAGGGTATGTCCTTAAGGGGACTTTGACAGCCCAACCCCTTCGTGGCAGCCGAGAGGTAACAGCTGTTTCTATCACATGCACCCTAATGTCTCCCACATGCCTAAAAACATGGGTTCAATTAGTCCCTAAAACTGTGGACCAAAGTAAACTTCCTCTCTGTGTAAGCTGGCATATCACAGGTATCTATTATGGTAACAGGAAGCTGACTAACACATGGATTATATCCCATGAAGAGTGAAGAAAAGAAAACAACCAGAAGACTGCATGGGAAACAAGCACCTTGTGTGCAGCCATGATAAACCTGCAAAGAACCCAGACAAAGCAATGACAGCATCAGGAGATCCCGGGGCAGCACAACCCGTATGCTCTAGTCACCTGCTCATCCTTTCACACTGAGTATGTGGAAAAAGGAATCCACATTCTGAGCTTCTACCATGGACCAGATTAATATTCCCAGATGGAGGAGCTTCTGTTTCCCCATGAACACTGAAGGACAGCAGTGTTGGTTCCCCGCAGTACTTACAAGGGATGACTGGAAGCCGCAAGTAAGAAGGAGGTCCTACATGAGGTTGTGATTTACACATTTTAGGAAACATGTTTACTATTATGTCATCAGCTTGTATAGAAATGAAAAAATAGAGCCGATCTGACACAGACGGCTTTTTCTCACCTGGCCTTCACGTTTTCATGATGGCCCAGGGTCTATAAAACACACCGGAATGCCCCAAAACAGAACTGTTCTTTCTGCCCAAAGAACTTCTTTTTTTTTTAATTTATTTATTAAAGATTTCTGTCTCTTCCCCACCGCCACCTCCCCTTTCCCTCCCAAAAATATGGAACGCTTTACGAATTTGCGTGTCATCCTTGCGCAGGGGCCATGCTAATCTTCTCTGTATCGTTCCAATTTTAGTATATGTGCTGCCGAAGCGAGCACCCCAAAGAACTTCTTATACCTTAACTTCCCCAGGTGACCTGCAGAGGAAGCAGTTCTACAGACATGGCACTAATGTGGCCTTGATTTTCCAGGTGACGGGTCAGAACAACTGCCCAACGCTGCCCCAGCAGCAAACGGAGTCTCAGAACCTCAGCCAACAAGAGCTGCAAGTGAGAGCTCTGTATTCTGGGTCCTGGCGCAGAGCACACACAAATGCCAGGGTCAGATGGAGCTCACTCTGAGAAAGCTGCTTCAGGAAACTTCCCGTTCCTCTCAGAACGAAGCAGAAGACAAATGCAAGGCCCTGACTTGACTGGACCCTAGGCTAGTCTAGCATCCTAGGCATGCTAGTGTTGAAAACTGAGTGTAGAAAATAAATCTTTCTGACCCCTGACCCAACTCAGAACTAAGGGTAAGTGTCTTAGAAATGAGGCCCAGAAAAGCTTCATTGGGACAGTGGGCACTGGAAACGGTGGAAGGAGGAGCAATGCCTGGGGAGACAGAGGAATGGAGAAGCGCCCTGCATAGAAAGTGAAGCAAGCCTGGACTGAGTGACCAGCTTAGAGTAATGCTCTCTGGACCGTGCCTCCCTGTAAAGTTGTCCTCGTCTCAGCCACATTCTAGAAAGATTGCTTCACTTGTCTTTCAGCTAAGTCACTTTGTCAAGAGCCCTTCAGCACAAACACGTTTGCCATTGGAGAAATTCAGCCCTAACAGTAGCGCCAACTTAAAGGCACGTGAACCAAATCCACTGTTAAAACACTGCTTCGATTCCTTTTAGAATGGAGTTCCCTTTGAAAACACAACCGTCTCTTCCTTTGCTTGGAAAGCTCGACTCCAGTTCTTTTCCACACAGGTACAGGCTGTGTCCCTCAGTCACTACGAGCTACCACCCCACAAGACTGAGAGCAGCTCAGCTGGGTGTGGTACACACACCTGTGAGCTCGGAACTCGGGGAGCCTGAAGGCTGCAGAGTTTCATGTAGATATCCAACCTGGGCTACGTAGTCAGTTTAAGCTTAGACCACAAACAGGACCAGAAAGAGGGGCTGAAAGATAATTTCTATGGCTTCAATGTGTAATTACTCCCCCCCCCACACACACAGATAGGTTTGTACGTATGAAACTGTCATGATAGGTTATGGAGCTTTTAAAAGAGGGCGCCTCGCCAGAGAAAATGGCCCACTGGTGACCACTCTTGAGTTTTATGGTCTGGTCCTACTTCCTGCCCCTGATGCTTCCTGAGTGGGAGCGGGGGGTGCCAAGAACCTAACCAGGTGCTCCCACCACCTGGTGCTTCATATCACCTAGATGGACTGTGTATCCCTTCAACTATAAGTCCAAAGAACTCATCTCACCCCTTAGGTGGCTTCTTACCGGGGATGTGGCTGCAGCAACTGTATAAACACTGTCAGGTAAGCAATTCAAGCTCCAATACGAGCCCACTTTGGCAGCTCCTTGTGAGAGGGAAATACATACACAGTTGTTTCCTGGCTCCCCGAGACTGAATTCTAGACTGGCATTCTTCTAGGCTCACCAACTGACTCGGGGCAGAGCCTAACATAGCAAAGGCAGCTGTGGAGCGGCTGGGACCAGCTTCCCTCCCAACGCATTCCTACCAGGAAGGGCTGTAGATAAGAGGCAAGTTTGGGGAAGCCTGGGAGCCAGGGTCTAATGTTACTTTAAAAACCAGATACAGCAGGCCATTTACAGTGCCTCTAATCCTTTCCCCAGACAGACAGATACAGTCCTCGACTAGGAGCCCTATGGGCAGTCCACCAGCGGTGGCAGTCTGAGCCCTCCAGCGAGGGCAACATGGTGGGGGAAACTATGCCTGCAGAATGATCAAAGGAAGGCACCTTTGGCTACTTTCTCAACAAACAAAATTCCTATTCCCATCTCCATTCGGGAATGAGTGTGTCTGCTGGACAAAAGTCATCGTTATAAGAAAGACCAACAATCACATCCATCATGTGCATCAACAGTCAGGCTTACAGCCATTCCCCAAACTTCTCCTAACAGCGTGGTCATCAATATATTTGCATGTGGAAGACAGAGGTCAATTCCAGGGGTTAGGCTCAGACACCTTTTTTCCCTTTGATATGTGGTCTCTCACTGGCCTGAAATGCAACAAGTAATCTATGCTGGCTGGTCAGCAAGCTACAGGAATGCCCCTGTCTCCACCCTCCCTGTTCTGGAATCACGATTTGTTTGCAATGTGTACTCTCGGATGGAAGTCAGACCATCAAGTTTGCGAGTAGTTTAGTTATTTCCTAGACCTCTGTACTCAATGCTGTCTAGAGCAAGTGTTTGAAATCTTGAGATTAATCTACAATTAAGAATTAGGATAAGATGCTTTTTTTGCTCATTTTGCAGTACTATGAGCAGAACCTGGAACCCAGAGCATGCCGCACACACACTCTACCAAAGCGCCACAGCCACGGCCTCCCTGTGGTCATTTTCATCTCTCACTTCTTCTAGCAACCTCTACCCTCAGGTGCGAGTCACTATAGGCAGAGACACCCGGGCGGAATAATAACACAGAAACTTGGTGTGGGAGAATTGTCTGTAATCTGTCAATCATGTTTTAAATAAACGCTGATTGGCCAGGCAGAAAGTATAGGTGGAAAAACCAGACAGGAAGTAGAAATGATACAAGGAGACCAGGAGAATTCTGGGAAGGAGGAAGCTGATTCCTCCCACTCCTGCCTAGACCACCAAAGCAGCAGGATGTGATCTGCCCCACTGAAAAAAGGTACTGAGCCACATGGCTAACATAGATCAGAAAAATGGGTTAATCAAGATGTGAGAGTTAGCCAGTAAGAGGCTAGAGCTAATGGGCCAATCAGCTTATAATTTATGGAGACCTATGTGTGATCTTCTTTGGGGCTAAACAGTTGTGGGGTACCGGGTGGGACAGAGACCCCAACAAAGGGCCCCGTTCATGTTACAGAAACTATATTAATTAATATAAATTATAATATAATATAATTATATTAATATTGTTTGGCCAATAGCTTAGGCACATTTCTAGCTAATGCTTCTATCTTAAATTAACCCATTTTTATTATTCTCTGTATCACCATGAGGCTATGGCCCACTGGTAAGGTTCTGGCTGGCAACTGGTGTCATTCTCCTTCAGCAGCTACATGGCAGTCTCTCTGACTCCGCCAACTTTCTCTTTATATCTCTGTTCGGAATTCCTACCCGGCTTTACTCTACTAAGTCGTTGGCAGAAACAGCTTCTTCAATAACCAATGGTAAAAAAAAAAAAAACATATTCATAGCATACAGAGGGGAATCCCGTAGCGAGTGACCCTTTAATGGGCATCTACAAGCAGTCCTGTGAATAAAAAGAACAAAAATGGTACTACAAGACTTTTGTTTTGGAGGATGCCTATATGTTTTTCTTTGGGTTCTCCTTCTTATTTAGCTCCTCTAAGAACCCGAATTATAGGCTCAATGTCCTTTATTTATGGCTAGAAACCAAATATGAGTGGGTACATCCCATGTTCCTCTTTTTGGGTCTGGCTTACCTCACTCAAGATCCAAGAACAGTGGCAATGGGTTTTTGATCCTACTGCACGTATTGGTTTTGTGGGAGCCTAGGCAGTTTGGATGCTCACCTTACTAGACCTGGATGGAGGTGGGTGGTCCTTGGACTTCCCACAGGGCAGGGAACCCTGATTGCTCTTTGGGCTGACGAGGGAGGGGGACTTGATTGGGGGAGGGAAAGGGGAGGCGGCAGTGGGGAAGAGACAGAAATCTTTAATTAATTAATAAATAAATAAATTTAAAAAAAGACTTTTGTTTTGAACAATCACAACACATAATCAAACAGGCAACATCCAGCTTTAGCCCGACCTCTACCACACACTTGCCAACACCTGCCTGAACTCTCCTCTCTCAACTAAAGCAGCATCAACTTGGCATTTTGCTGCTGAATATGACTTCAAGACCTAATCTAGTCCGCCACCCAACTTTCATCATGTATGTTTTGAGGGTGGAAACCGCGTAACAGGCTTGGTAATCCTTTATAGGCGCTCTGTGTTGCCAGGCAAAATTTGAGGAAACGCAATGGATGTTCTGCTACAAGAAATACAGTTAAGAAAGCCACTGCCTCTAGGACAGAGCAGAGAACAGGGGAACTAAATTCTTCCATGTATTCTAACAAAACTGGCTGGTGGTTTCCACTTCTCAGCTCCTCCCTTGTAAACCACAAGCATCTCCAGTTCCTGCCCCTCTGACTCCTCACCAGGAGCAGCAGGGATGAGGCTGCACAGTGGTGCTCACGGGCTGAAGCTGGGGATGGGAGACAAACAGCAAGGGCGGCATTTGCATAATGAGACTTTCTAAGGGGCCTTGAGACTCAGGAATAACAAGTTCCAAAACCTGAGAGTGGGAGAGCTGGGAGACGTGTGGGAGACTGCGGCAGAAGTAGGGAGAGATCACTGCCAGACTCTCAAAGAACAGAGGCTCTGAGAGAGAGAGACATAAGGTGGAAAGACAGGTGAGGGCATGGCAGCTTCTCAGAGCTGCTAAGCAGCTGGCTTTGGCTGGAGTCTGGGGGCAGAGGCAGAAAACAGGGCATCTGAATTCACCTGCAGCTCGAGAGATGTTCCTGCAGAAATCACAGCGAGAGACATGATGCAGAGAATGGATCCAGGAGACATCCAGACACTGCAGTCAGCAAAACTCAGCAAAGACAGGGGATAAAAAGAAGGTGACTCACACACTCCCCTAAAAACTAGAAAGACATGCCAGAGAAACGTGCATTGCACTCTTTAGCCCGATTTCCTTTTCTTGCCGGGCTGAGGAATGAGGTCTTACATGCTGGGTAAGTGCTCAAGCACCAAGTGTCTTGGGGCTCCTGTTGCTGCAATGAAACGCCATGACCAAACTCGAGCTGGAAAGAAAAGGGGTTATTCAGTTTACATTTAAATGCCGTCGTTCATCATTGGAGGATGTCAGGGCAGGGGCTCAAGAAGGACAGGAACCCGGAGGCAGGAGCTAACGCAGAGGCCATGGAGGGGTGTTGTTTACTGGCTTGTTCCTCAAGGCTTGCTCAGTCTGCTTTCTTATAGAACCCAGGACCACCATCACCCACAATGACTGGCTCCTCCCTATCAATCATTAATTACGAAATTGTCCTGCACATCTGCCAATAGCCAGATCTTATGGAGGCGTCTTCTCCACTAAGGTGACTTCAGCCTGTGTGCGTCAAGCTCACATAAAACTAGCCAGCACACCAAGTGGCAGCCCCAAGTGGGTTTGACAATGAGCTAAGAATACGATCCATACTTTACTTTCAGATTCAGCAAAACACAGAGACTGGCAGAAGATTGGATAAAGAAAACTCTTGAGGACCACAGCTCTACCACAGCCACTGCTGGCATGAGTTAACTTTACCCTCTGTCAGCTCTTCTTCCTGCTGACTCTCCTGTCCAGTGATGGCCATTCCTCATCTGGTCGCTTCCTCTCCGCACCGCTGCCTATCACTGCCCTCTATCCTCACTGTCTTCCTCTCAAAGTATTTCCTGGCAGTAGGAAAATCAGACCACTCTCTGAGTCCCTTCTTAGCCTCCATGACACAGACCCCCACAAATCCTGCACAGTCCAACGAGTGCTGGGAATGGGCTCTCCGCAGGAGCAAGCGCTTCCATGTCCCTTCACTCATTTTTTCCTCCGATTTTATCTATTTATTTCATGCCCCAGCTGTAGTTCCCCCTCCTTCTCCCCTTCCAGTACCCCCTCACCCTAC
Organism: Alexandromys fortis; assembly: GCF_014885135.2. Classification (NCBI taxonomy): domain Eukaryota; kingdom Metazoa; phylum Chordata; class Mammalia; order Rodentia; family Cricetidae; genus Alexandromys; species Alexandromys fortis. Next base: position 1,305,012 of record NW_026068094.1, on the reverse strand, counting down.
CTCCCATCCACTCCTCCCCCCTTTCTATTCAGAAAAAGGCGGGCCTCCCATGGACATCAACTAAAAAACATGGTGTATCAAGTTGCAGTAAGACTAAGCGTCTCCTCTTGTATTAAAGGCTGGGTAAGGTGACTCAGTATAACGAATAAGGCCCCAAAAGTTAGTAAAAGAGCCAGGGACAGCCCCTGCTCCCACTATTAGGAGTCCCACAAGAAAAGCCACAGTCATACATGCAGACAGGCCAGTCCCATGCAGGCTCCCTGGTTGTCGGTTCACTCTGTGAGGTCCAATGAGCTCAGATTAGTTGATCTGGTATTTTCTTGCGACGTTCTTGACCTCTCTGACTCCTACAGTCCTTTCTCCCTCTCTTGAGCAGGATTCCCTGAGGCTGGCCTAATGTTTGGCTGTTTCCACACCATCTGTTTCCACCAATGGCTGGATGAAACCTCCTTAATGACTATTGACGGGGCTAGTTAAACCAAGGGTATTGTAGAATACTGGTAGGCATCATTGCATTGACTTTTTTTTCCCTCTCAAGTCATATCTAGTTCTGTTCTAGGTCTCTCAGCCATCCAGCATCTGGGTCCTGCCGCTCCAGCACTGTCATGGGTGGGCTCACTCTCTTGGCATAAGGCTCAGGCTGGACCTGTGCCCCCTTTACCCCAGAACATCCTGTAGACAGGACAGACTATAGTTTGTGGCTGGGCTGATGTCCCAGTCCCTCCACTGAAAGTCTTGCCCAGCCACAGAAGATGGCCTGTCCCTCACTCTTAAATACCTGGATGGTACATTAACAAAGAGCAAAAGGGAAAGGACAGAAAAAGAAGAAAGTAAATGCAAACTAAGTGTTCATTGCCCCAAGGAACTGGGCAAACCCAGTTCCCTGAATGTCCGCCTTACCTTCTGTTAGCTGTGGGCTAACAACAAAACTTGGCTGTAAGTGAAGCACCTAGATAAACTGTTGGAAACAACAGCTGAGCAAGGAAGGAAACAGGAAGGAGAGAGGGAGAGAGAGGCTCTAATCACCCTTGTCGGCACACTCATGGCATGCTCCTTTAGAAGGAAGTTAAGATGGTTAATGTTTTCAATATAAAATATACCCCCACAGGCTAATGTTTTGAAAACTTGGTACCCAGTGAGTGGCACTATTTTGGGGAAGCTCTGGGAGTGCTGCAAAAGGAAAGAAGTAGGTAACTGGGGCAGGACTTCGGGGTTCTGTTCTTCATTGCCTCCTTCCTGGCTCCCCAAGATATCAGGTTCTGTTCTTGGCCACATACTGCTACCATCATGATGTTCTGCTCAGGTGGACAGGGTCAATCAACCCTCCGAAATTATGAGCCCAAATAAGTACTCCCTCCCTTGCTCCTGTGAGGTACTGAGACACAGCTGAGCAAGAGTAACTGCAGTCAGCAGGCTCAGAAAATATGAAAAGCCAGTGATTTCGAGAAACATAATACAAGGAGTGGAAAGAGAGCCATCAACATCCAAGTTCTGGGAGAAGAAACAAACTGAGAGGAAAAGATGTTTGAAGAAGTAAGGACACACTCCTAAAAATTAAAGAAATTACAGAAGACCCCAAGTCAACGGACTCAAGAACAGTAAACTGGAGAATAAAGAAAACCGTGGATGCAAAAACACTACTGCATAATTCAAGAACACCAGATACAAGAAATAAACCCAAACCTATGCAAATACAAGGAACACAGCATATAAAAGTCAGTCTACCACAGACTTCTCAACAGCACTCGAGTACAGAACAGAATCAGAACAGAATCCACCAAGCCTTCAAAGAATCAGGGCAAAACAATTCTAACTGCATGTCAACATGTCAGGACATTATAAAATTATCATCATACAGTACAAATCCCTAAAGGCCCGACACTCAAAAAACTATACTGGCTATTCTCATAGAGAAAGTCTTCAAGATTTTTATCAAGAAATGCAACAGAGGGATGTCCACCTAACTTGGCAATGTCTATACTATTACCATTAATAAAGGCAATGGCAACAGAATAACCAAAGGGAAAAAGAAGATTCCACAAAATACCAACAAAGGTAGGGAAATGAGAGGAAGCTGAGACTGTTATGCTGGTGGCGGAGGCAAAATGTCGATAGTTTAAGAACTCAACAGAGAAATAAGAGTATACGCCTCAAAGAATGATAACCACTCTGGAAACAAAAGGGAAGAAGATTACCATCAGGGACACGGAAGACTACCATCAGGGACACGGAAGAATACCATCAGGGACACGGAAGACTACCATCAGGGACACGGAAGACTACCATCAGGGACAGCAGAAGTCCATTTGCTTTCTTAAAGAAAAGGAAAAATGTATCAAATGCATTAAATGAAAAATACATAATGACAAAACTGTAACATGATAATTATATAAAAATGGATTAAACTTGCCAATTAAAAGATAATGGTTCTCCAATTACATTTTTAAAATCATACAATATGTTGATTTAAAGAAGAAAGCTTAGGGAAAAAAGGACAAGTTGAAAATACAAGAAAAAAGGATGGAGATACTAGGTAATTAAGACCCAAAAGAAAGGTAACAACAGGAGGTATATAAAGGTCACTTAATGAAGACCAAGGTGGTGATCAAACAAGGAAATAAAACCACAACCTCAAGCAACCAACCATAAGCTACAGAAGAAACAGAAAACTCAACACTATAGTGACAGGTTTTACATGCTCCACCCAGACCCCAACATGTATCAAGAAAAAGAAAAGCCCTAGAATCAATGTACAAGGAGACTTCGTATAGCCCTACCGCCCTGTCACAGACACACACACACAACTTGCAGCAAATAAAAGATAATATTCTCAACATCACATAAAATATTTTTGAAGGAAGGCCCTAAAATCTTAAACACTTAGTTATTTTTCTATTCCCGTGAAGAGACACTATGACCAAAGCAACTTAGAAAAGAAAGTATTCCATCAGGGCTTGCTTAGTTTCGGAGGGCAGAGCAAGTCAGTGAGCAGGCAGGCAAGCAAGCATGGCACTGGAGCAGTAGCTGAGAGGTCACAGGTTGAGAGAGAGGGAGGGAGAGGGGGAAGAGGGCAAGAGAAAAGGAGAAAGAGAAAGGAAAAGAGGGATAAGTGGGAGACAGGGAAAGAAGCGGGGGGGGGGGGACGACTGAAAATGGCATGGGCTTTTGAAACCTCAAAGTACATGCCCAGTGACACACATCCAACAAGGCCACACCTCCTACTACTTAAAAAACAGTTCTACCAACTGGGAACCAACATTCAAACATATAAGCCTACAGAGTCTGTCCTCATTCTAATCACAAGTACCAAAGAAGAACTGCAAGACCATCTACACTGTAACAAAATGCTGTTCCTTACAGTTCCCATGCCAGCAAACTAAATATAGTCACTAAAAAGCTACCAGAAAATACTTAGAACTCAATGATAATAAAATATATTTCATACTAAAACTTCTTTCTCTTTGGTTTTTCGATTCAGGGTTCTTCTGTGTAACAGCACTGCCTGTCTGGAACAAGGCTGGTCTCGAACCCACAGAAGTCCACTTGCCTCTGCCTCCCGAGTGCTGGGATTAAAGGTGTGCTCCAGGCACATACTAAAAATTTTAAGGCAAAGTTTAAATAATACCAAAAAGAACAGTATAACTTTAAAATATTAGGAAAAAAGCATTTTATGCCAACAGATAATCTTCCCAAATATTGATAGACAAAGGACAGTCATCATAGAATTCACATACTGTAGAAATAAACATCAAAAATTGTTCACATACTGTAGAAATAAACCCAAGCTTCTACATAAGTAAGAAGCTAATATCCTTAAATATCACTTTCACTGTTCATTAGTATATAAAGCTTGCTGAGACAAACAGTCTGCAGGTGATCTGGCATCTAGCCACTTCCTCTACACATACAGACACAGATTCAAATCTCAACATCAACTACTTTATTTCTGAAAGTGGCTTCAGTACAAATCAAATGGACTTCCCCAGCAGTGGTTGGTAGAACCAAACTCCTGCCATAATGTCAGCAGCCTGTACTTCCCACGGTTCAGAGGGTCACTCACAAGAGCTACCACACTGCCTTTCCTCTTCTATCACCATGACACACGAGGACACTGGAAAGAGCTATGGGATCTAGCATCAGGAACTCATTTCTTATGTTTAGACATAATTTCTAGCTTGTTAAAATAAAGTCTGGGTTGGTACCTAATGAACGCTACATGGACTAGCATAAATTAGAACATGCCAAACTGTACATTTCCTGTTCAGCTCAAAATGTTACTCTACTTGGTATCATAAATAAAAACGCCATGTTGAGCAGCAAATGTAGAGGTAGCCTACACACAGTTATATCTGCCCTGGCGGAGGAACAATGCATACATCTATTTACACGGATGTCTGCACGTCGTTTGTATGCACATGTAAATGCCGTGTGCATATGACAAGTGATCGCTACAGAGAAGAGATAAACACAATGAAAGAATCCTCAAGCCCTTAGATAGCCACTGTCGGAGCAGACTGCCTTCCTAGATTTCTAGGCTTATTCTACATTCCGTGTTTCCTTTAAAGAAGAGGCTCTTCCTTTCCTCTTCATTCATAATCACACTGTTGGGGGTAGAGGGGTGTGAAGACTTTTATCATTATTACAGGCTATGCCTGTGCTTCTGTTCAGTGTTTCAGCACAGGGATGAAGCACCCAGAGTCCTAGAGCTACACTGCCTAGTAGCCCGGGCCTTGTCACCGCCCAGCTGTGGGGTCTATGAACAGCACCTGTAGTATGTCCTGAGGAATACCTAAAGCGCAGTAAATACTGGTGAGAGCAGTATCTGTCGTGTATATGATAGTTAGTGATTAGTACTCCTCAACTTTGTGGCCTATTCCTCCATACATTATTAACACATTTACGAAGAGAATATAAATACTGATTCTATAAAAGAACCAAAATAATAAACAGAATTAAATAACTACTGTTCCTTTATGACCCGAAGAGAAACAGAAACTCATGGCCGCAGTCACACTTAACACCCGAACAGGCCATGCAACGTAGAAAATATCCGCAGTTCCAATATGCAAATCAAAACTTAATTTGAACAGGCACAAAGATTTAAAAAAAAAAAAAAAACATCTAAAGGTGGCCCTCTACTCCTCCACAAACACGAACACCTAGCAAGTCAAGCCCCCAAAGTGGCACCAAAAGGCCAAACAGACACTAGGGAAAACAGCACGTGAGGACATTTCCTCTGCTGACTTGATCCTCTTTTTCCTCCGTAGTAGCAAGAAGTAGGCAGGAACTGAAGAAGTGGCCGTGGGTTGCTCGTGCCTTAGTTGCAGGGGCACCTTTTTTCCTCTGCTAAGTTTCTTCAGGGTCTTCATGAGTTCCCTGAATAACATAAGCAATTCAGAACTGGCCACACTGGCATAAGACCCTCCCCACTTTGCGGTATCGGCTCATCGTCCTGGTTACCAAAGAAAATACTTCAAATCACTCACTCTTGACAGTCTTAAAAATTCCACTTCATTCAGGATAAACAATACTGTGGCTGGTTTGAAAAGATGTTTCTTAGACAGCCCGGCTACCTCCTACGCTGCAAGACTCTCAAGGAGGACTAAAAAGAGACTGACAGCTGCTTGAATTCAGAACTAGAAATTAAAATAAAAGCTATTAGAAGGGAAGAAAGAACACACTCCACAGGGAGACGAGCGTTAAAGGAATTTTCTCTTCTACAGAGTCTAGTTACCTGCCATGAACTCATTTTCACCACAGCAGCAGCCAGCGTTCTTTAAAGACGTTAAATAAACCTTCTTCCTTCTCCCGAGAAAGGGGACAATGCTCGTCCCACACAGAAGCACAGAGGAGGCTACACAGGAAGCTGGAGACACTGCCTTTCACTTTCTCGCTAGCTTTGGGGGGCGGAGAGGCCTATGCTGAGGCTGCAGCACACATGATTTATTGGCACGCCACAACTCAATTACAGCTTGAAGCTTCTAGCTGTCTTTTCTAACCTATTGATCTTATCACTGTAAAACTGAGTTAAGAAATAATCGGTCTACACAGACTGTCACATTGTGGGCCTAGTCCCAGCCTCAGCATCACAACACAGTGATTCTACATCAAGGAATGGCCGTAAGGTCTGAAGGGGTGCTTAAGAGGCACCCACGCTCAGGAAGTTTTTACCCAGAATCCACTGATGAATATCAGGTTGAACAATTACAAAAATGGTGATCCAACCCCATGATGGAGAACTGCTTCCACCTAGTTAGCTGGGCTGGTACACCCTAAGTGAAGCTGAGCAGGTATGTCCACAATGAAAGCCAGCAGCTGCAGAATCCGGGCGATGACGCGTGGCAACTGTGGTTTTATGGCGACCCTTCCATTTCCCACGCTGTTGGAAGTGCTCTGCTAACACCCGTGGTAACTTGGCCACAGCTCCCTAACAAAAGCACATCTTTTTATTTACTGAAAATTTTTTTTCATTTTACATACCAACCCCAGTTCCTCATCCCTCCCTTTCTCCCACCCCCACCTCCCCCATCCACTCCTCAGAGGGAGAGTCAACAAAGTCTACCACACCAAGCTGAGGCAGGACCAAGGTTGAGCAAGGTGTCCCACCACAGGGAACGGGCTCCAAAAAGCCAGTTCATGCATCTGGGGAAAAGTCCTGCTCCACTGTCAGGAGCCCCCCAACAGATCAAGCCACATAACTGTCACCCACATTCAGAGGGTCTAGTTCTGTCCCATGCAGGTCCCCCAGCTGTCAGTATAGAGTCCATGAGCTCCCACTAGCTCAGGTTAGCTATCTCTGTGGTTTTCCCCATCATGATCTTGACCTCCCTTGCTCATATGATCCCCTCCTCCTTCTCTTCAACTGAACTCCAGGAGCTCAGCCCAGTGCTCGGCTGTGGGTCAATGCATCTGCTTCCATCAGTTACTGGATGTAGGTTCTATGATGACAATTAGGGTAGTCACAGGCCTTCCCCAAAAGCCCATCTTAGGAGACTTTACCAAGTGCTGGGCTGGAGCACAGAGTTTTGCTGAGGAGAGGAAGGATCGTACAAGCTGGGGCGGGGGGTGGAGGGATGGGGTAACGATCATTACAAGGAACCCCACAGAAGTTAACTGGCCTGCTCATGGGAGTTCACAGACCATGGACTGATGGTTAGGAAGCTTGCATGGGACCAGTCTAGGCCCTTTGCATATGTATGACAGTTGTGTAGCTTGGTCTATTTGTCGGACTCCTGGCAGTGGGAATGGGGCCTGTCCCCAGTGCTTTGTCTGGCTTTTGGAAACCTGTTCCTAATGCTGGATTGTCTTGCCCAGCCTTAATACAAGGACAGCAGCTTAGTGCTACCCCAACTTGATATGACATGCTTTGTCGGCACCTATGGGAGGACTGCTCTTTCCTAAACAGAGGTGAAAGAGAGCAGGATTCATGAGGGGGCAGATAGGAGGTGTAGGGGGGACGTGGGGGGGGGGGTAAGAGGCTTTTATAAGCATATTGTTTTGGAAGCACACAGCCTGCACAAGTATCAACCAGGTATCCCTGGCTTGTTTGTGTGGTGGTGGCCTCCCTGCTCTGGGGTGAAACCTATGGATGGATCAAAGTGGACATGTAAAAGGCAGAGTAAAATGAGTTCTGTTCAGTCCCGGCCGACAAGACAATACAGGTGGAGGAAATCCCAGGGGGCCTCACCCCGACATGCACTACTGCTGAGAAAGGGAGGCTCACTCTTCTCTAGTGACAAACTCCTCCCCCCCCCACCCCGACTGTGATCCAGTGCCAAGGGGCTGGCCTCAGAAACACACATGCAGGCAACTCTGAACGGCCTTACTAGGTCACTCTTTCATATTTATTCACTCGTATGTATACAGAACAATATGCTTAAATGGTAGAGGGCCCCATGAATCTGGGAGGAGGGGAATATATACAAGGGGTAAGATAATTAATTCTACTTTAATTAAAACTTTAAAATGCACTCAGAAAAAAAGAGTTTTGTCTTCTTTGTGAGCACGGAGACTACTCCTCCTCTGCGAACACGCAGCACTTTGGTTCTTGACACTTCTCCCTCCACGGCCTTCCAGGGGCACACTCCTCTCTCTGCTGACAACTGCTGGAAGAGCCCTGGCTCGAAGATCACTACTTAGGAGGAATAGTGAGGCCGCTCTGAGAAGTCGCTACCATGTAACGTAAGCCAGCAACCATGCAGTCATACTCAGCGGTAGATAAACCAGTACCTTAACTGTGCAAACTGAGAAGTCAGCCTGGCGTGTAGGAAACACGCACGACAAAGACTCTATAGAAGTTCTTCGTCAGCAGTGTGGCATAATTCCAATTCTAGCATTCATTGCCATTAATCCCCAACGAAGGGCAATGGCAGAAAACTCAACCGTTATCAAGGTTCACTATTTTAGGATTTAAAAAACTTTACATATACTAGGATATTACAGAATATTTGCCAACCATGTTTAAGGCTGAGTTCACCCTGCAAATTCTACACTTAGAAGACCACACAGAGACGTACTCTCACATCTTTGCTTTCCTTGCTTATACCTCCTAATCAAAATAAATTAATCTACTGAAGGTGGATAAATTCACACCCATCATCACTTTAAGTGTCCATTGCTGGCATGTGACACCGAGTGGAGGCTGAAGGGACCTCGACACGGCCTCCCATTCTATCTGCCTCTCCCTCAACAGTGTACGCTCATCCCCTTTGCTCCTTCCACCCTGCTGCAGGACCACAGTAACACATGTTCAACAACATGTGCCACAGCTAACACGCATCTCATCCAAATGTGACAGGTGCCAAGCCAATGGTACCCAAGGAAGACAACAATAGAGAATATTATATCCTGCCGATTGGCTTGCCAGGTGATGCTATCTTCAACCCGCATTAAATCATATTTTTAACTTGCCTAAAGAAGTAAACTGCTATACCATGCACAGAAGACAGGCACAGAATATCTAATTATACTCAGGAAGATGCACATCACAACTAGTCTCATAAGCGTCTAGTTCTGTTTAAAATTAAAGCTGTGTGAAGGGAGGAAGAGTTCAGTCAGGACTCAGACGGCGAGCCTCTGCTCATTCTTCAAACCACCACTTCTGTTTTTTTTCCTGCCTTGAGAGGAAAATAAAAGAGGTCACTGTCATCTCTAGCAGGCCCACAAACTTCCCTCCACGTTAGAGGAAATTACAGAAAACCCAGCAGCCCTCTTCATAAGGAGGGAACATGGACACGAACCCAGAGGAGCTGGAGAATGTGAACCGTGCCCCATGGGGCCTTAGTTAATTTACTACTAGTTCTAAGGAAACAAAAATATGGGATAACGAGAGTGAAATCGAAGCAAACACAGAGAGAAGCGTGGAGCAAAGCACGGAGCAGCCTGCTTCAGACTCCACTACTTCATTAACAGACTCAGCCAAACTGATGCAGTTTAGAAGTTCAAGTGATTACTAATGGCCATGGGAAAGTGAACAGTGAGCACTCTGTAAGGCAAGCATTTCAGAACATATAATACTGCAATCTTGTATAGCTGCTTTGGAAATCAGGACGGTGGATTCTCAGAAAACTGGGAATCAATGTACCTCAAGACCCAACAATATCACTTTTAAGTATATACCAAAAGGATACCTACTCATACCACAAGGACGTTTGCTCAACTATATTCATAGCAGCATTGTTCATAATAGCCAGAACCTGGAAACAACCCAGATGCCCCTCAACCAAAGCATGGGTAAAGAAAATGTGGCTCAGTGGCTTTCAGAGGATGCAGGTTCAGTCCCCAGGACACACATGGCAGCTCACAGTATCTGTAACCCCAGCGCCAGGGGACCCAATGCCCTCTTCTAGCCTCCATGGGCGCTGTACACATATGGGGCATGGGTGCGCACTCAAAATGCATGCTTAATTTAAAACAAAAGAACAAAAAATCAAGGTTGGCCTGAGACTAGACAGACCATGGACCTAGGAAAACCCAAATATTGTTCTGCTAAGGAGCACAGCAGTAAGATGAGTCCCGACTGCATCCCGCTCTCACCATACACCACCCTCTCCCCCTCCCAAGCGCTCCCTCCACAGCGCCAAGCCCAGCAGGAGATGGCCAACACAATGCTGTTTTGGGAGTGGGTTTTGTTTCACAGTGCTGTTTGTTTGTTTGTAACCTCACAGCTTGGGCTTATATGTTATGGTTTACAATTTTGTTTTTATTAGTTTTCTGTGTATTTTTTGTACTATCTTTGGCTCTTTCTTCCCACATTTTGTCCTATTCTGGTTTGTTTGGTTTTATTTCATCTTATTTTATTTTAGTATTATTATTTTTTAGAGACCTGTTTGTATTCTAATGAGAGCGAGAAAGAAAGGGTGTGGATTTGGGTGGATGTGAAGTGGGGAGGGTCTGGGAGGCGTTTAGAGAAAAGGAACCTGAAATGAGAATATATTACATTAAAAAAAAATCTATTTTCAATAAAGGAAGGAAGGAAGAAAGGTTGGTTGGTTTAAAAAGGAAAGTCAAGGTTATAACCGAAAAGAAAGAACAGTTATAAATTAAAAAAAAAAAAGTAAAATAACGTGCAATTAAACATGAAGCAACAAACATATAAAGGAAATGCATAACTGATATTTCCCCTCAAAATTAAGAAACATTTAAGAAGTATAACATCAGGAGTGATCACGGTTCGATGGCAGAGCACTTGCCTGACACTGAGGACGAAAATATTTCCTAAAGCTTATGAGCAATATAATCCATGTGCTGTCTTGAGTTTTCCATCAAAAATGAGAATACTGCTATGAGACACTTCTCAGTCACTAATGATCATTTAGAAACTTTGCACAGAAAGGTAGCACCTCCATAGATTTGTTAAGGTCCAGTTTTATTCCTAAGACTAACAGAACGTAGCTGTGATTTCCAGACGAACGCCCAACTTTGATCACCTCTACCGTCAAACAGCTCTGGTTCCCTTGCAGGCCTTTAGACATCTAGTCGTCTTGTGTGTATTTCTTTCTCCCCTCCTACTTTCTGGCATTTGCTTGTTTCACTGTTTATTAACACTTCTAGCAGAGGACAGGTGAGCTGGGGGAGAAGGTGAGACTCAAACCAGGCAGTTTTACTCCTTATTAGCAGCTCCGCTGACAGAGAAAGTGAGAAGAGAAAGAAGTTAGCTGGGATCACAAGTGGAAAGAAGTCTGAAGAGAAGTTCTGGGAGCTGGAGAGATGGCTCCATCAGTAAAATACCTGCTGAGCAAGCCAGGAGGGGGGACTGGAGTGTGCCTTCCACGTCACCAAGCTGAGCGTGCTCACATAGGCCTGTAACCCTAGCACTGGGCAGAACCAATCAGTGAGTCCCGAGTTCAACAAGAGCCTCCCCAAAAGAGAGGCTGTAGAGATCTCTGACCTAAACACACACACACACACACACACACACACACACACACACTCCAATCAGAAACTGATATTCTTGACTCATGATTTTCTCTGGGAAACAGGAAAATAATATCGGACCTCATTTCTGACACGTGTGCACATAGCAAGCAATTCAGAAAGAAACAAGAACAACACACCCTAGTTTTGTTACCCGAGTATTGTGGGTCTTTCTGCACGCACCTCCAGTCACTTGAGGACAGTTGCCACTTCCCTGCATGAACCAACAGACACTTTTCTCTTGAATGTGTGTTCATGATGAAGGTATTATAATTTGGTCCCCGTCAACATAACAACAACAAAGACCTAAGGGTTTGCGGCAAAAGAAGTCAAGAATAACCTTAAATTTGGAAAAGTTACTCAACAGGAGGAAACGCGCCGGCAAAAATGCAGCTTGGACATCACATCACCTTGTTTTCCTCGCGAGAACCACGTGACTACAAATCACCAACCAGCCCTTGTGGAGCTTGGACACCATACACTACATCATCAAGTTTTCCTCGCGAGAACCACGTGACTACAAATCACCAACCAGCCCTTGTGGAGCTCACAGTCTCGGCTCTGACCTAAAAGTTCACACAAGGTTATGAGGTGAGAGCCAGTTGGCAACGACAGTGTTTGGACGGGGCATGAGAATCACCATCTGCCCCAACCACTGGCCCCAGTTTGTGCAGCCTTACTTCAAAGGCAGGCCACCTGGCCGCCACGGCTGTGGCGGTGACTGAGGACTCGCTCTTTGAGGGCTTCGGTCCACCGGGTTCACCAGGGCGCAGAAGCCCATGCCCCACAACAGTAACCTGTGCCTTTAATCCAGATGCATTAGCAGGGGATTGGCTCCACCAGCTCCTCACTCGCATCAAAGATCTGCTTTAATTTTAGTTCCATGTGTCTCGGGGTTATGTAACCTCACAGGAGGTCACACAAGTCTCCCAAAAAAGAAATTTAAGCTGCCTTAAAACAAAAAAAGAACTGTGCATAACAGAAACAAACACAAAACAAAAACTTGCATTTTTTTCTCTCTGACCAGAAAACGTCAACCTCCTCGCTAATCTAAAACATTACAATTTAGGGGAGACAGGAATAAGAGCACAAGAGACTGAAACATTGGGGCCTGCACCGAGGGTGGGTGACAGGCTGTGCCCTCAGCACGCCACCAGCAGAACAATCCGCATCTTACCGTCTTCCAGCTCAAGACAAAGATTATACACAGCCACCGGCCTCTTGGTCCTCTGCCCCTGTCTCTTTGACTGTCTCGGTGGAGCATTTGGAGGTGATGCCGACAGGCACGTGGGCTCAGAGAGGGCAGCATCAGGCGAGGTCCGAAATATCTGCCATTGGGGATAAGCACAGTGGGTGTCCGTGAGTGAAACATGTATTGTTACAGCAAACCAGAACCCGCTCACACTAGATTTGGGGTTCATTCATGACAGACCAGAGCCAAAATCCAGTCCTCTGAATTTAACATTAAAAAAAAAAAAGCTTTTAACACAAGATTTCAAAATAAAGCATCTCACTAAAATTAAAACAGCACTAGATGATTATATTTCAAATAACTTCTTCTTAAAGTAAACAAATACAATGGTTTCCACCATGGGGCAGACAATCATGGCTCTTCGTGCACAAGGAAAGGAGCCGGGATCAGTATAAAGGCATCCAGAACCCCTTAGGTTTCAAAGACAGTTATTCTTATGCCAAACCGTCAGACTAATTTTTTCCCAACAACATAAACAGAAACATCCATTTACAAACATTTTTATAGGTTTAAAAAAATAGCCTGTGTCTATGAAATCACCTGTCTGGATTCTGATTTACAGCCTTCATAATTTTCTTATTTAATGTTTTATAGATTTCATCAATTCATTTAATATGTTCCAACCCTCTTAATACTTTTCTCTCCTATTTCTGGCCCAGAACATCGCCACCATGATTTATCTGCAGCGCCATTCACATATCAGGAATGATAACATTAATTAAAATGCGCTGCTTCTTTGCCTAGCAATTTGTTTGGAAAAAAGTAATATGTGTGCCACACAGAGAAGCACATCACACTGCAGTGATTCATCACAGATGTCCCCTGGCCACCAAGACCTGAGGTGAAAGGCTCCCCTCAGCCTAAGTGACTCTGGCCTTCAATGAGGCCATGAAATAAAAATTTAGAGGCATCAGCCTGACAAGACACTGTACCTGCAGAGGACTGACACATTCCTCCAGTGGAGACAAGAAACAAGCACCTACTATTAAAAAACCACAAACGTAGCCAGGTGGTGGTGGCGCACGCCTTTAGTCCCAGACTCAGGAGGCAGAGGCAGGCGGATCTCTGTGAGTTCGAGGCCAGCCTGGTCTACAGAGTGAGTTTCAGGATAGGCTCCAAGCTACACAGAGAAACCTTGTCTCAAAAAAACAGAGAAAATAGAACACAAATATAAACTCACAAGAAAAGGTATTGCAATTAATTACTTACTCATTTGAACAGAATCAAGCATATGATGCGCATGTGTGTGTGTGTGTGTGTCAGAAAAACTGACTGATAGTGAAAGGGTTTTAATTAAAAACCCTAGAAATTCTCACCTAAAAATTATTATATACCAATAAAAATAAGCTTATTTAACACTGTATTTGCTTTATAGTGTCACACTCCCCCCTCATGTATAAACAGAATAAGAAATTATTTAAGTTGCTGTAGCCAAGTATTTGCCAGTGACAATCTCATCTGCTATTGTGCCTGGCACCCTACTAACAGTCTCTTTCCACGGGATCTGGGTCCACGTGGCACTGGCAAAGAGGAGACTGTGCAGGTGTGTCTTGAGAATCAGACTGCTGGCCCAGCCGCTGTACCGCCATCGTCACTGTTCAAGTTAAAAAGGTTGTGGCATACGGGGACAGGAGCAGTGAGGTGGACACCAACATGAGAGCAGCGATGGAGGGACAGTGGTAAGCATAATCCCAGTCAAAGGGAACAGCACCATGACCACACTTTATAAAGTCCCTAACTTATCTATGCTTGACTTCCACAAACATGGCAGATGTCTCTGGGATGTCATCAGGCCAGGAAGTCCAAAGCACACCAAGTACTGGAAAGTTAGCCCCCTGCAACCCGGGACTGGCACTGCGTGGGTGGTGGCTTTCCAAGCATGCTGCACAGACAGCATGCACACGTGCTGACAGCTCAGGCACCTCCCTCTCCACTGGAGGGTCAGATGTCTGGAGAAGGCTACCTAGCAGGAGGTGTGGGAGCTTGCCAATCCACAGTCAGCCCGTTGTGGCTCTACCACACCCCTAACTTCAGTTCTCAACCAAGACCTGGGGCCAGACATTAGCTGGGTTTGTGCTTTCAAATTGTTTTGTTTTCTTTGGTTTATATTTTAAAGCTCCCAGGTCATTCTTTTGTGTAGTCAAAGCAAAAAAAGACCAACTTGGAAATCATCCCACAGTTAGGACAACAGTGTCCTCACTGTGGAAGTACTGAAAACAAAAATCACAACACCAAAAGAATATTTCAGAAAAATAAGGGCACTAGAGATGCGCATGAATTTTTTAGACCCTGCCACCTCCCACTTATACATATGAAGGCTCAACGATTCCAGCTATTGACCACTGCCTTAATAAATTCTTTGGGGGACCGGCATCCGGACAGCTGAACCGCCCTCCATATCACTGCTGTTAGCAAACGTAGCTATTCCCTAGAGACGGCACTGTCTGGGCTTTGGGACCTCACCAGCTCTGAGAGCTGAGGTCGATGCTGGGAACTGATGCTCGTGCATTGGGAGACCTCTTAACACAGTGCAGCATCCAGTGCAGCACCAGGCACGCGGGACTCAGAATAGATGGGTCCAATCTGCATTTGTGACACGAGACATAAACAACGCAAATGAATCCAGGCCTCTATTAGGCTGCTCAGCCACTTTCACAAGACAGCGCTCATTTTCCACCACCTCCAGTATCACCACAGCTGGTACTCGGAGCAGCTCTTCCAGTCTTTCAGAGAAAGACATCAAGCGAGGAGCTAAAAGGAAAGCTACAAATGGACTCTCGAGAAACTTAGAACCAAACTTAGAACCAAACGTCTGCTTTTAACATCTTCATTTCTCTACTTTAGCACTAAAATTTTACACTTAAATCACTTCCTGCTGTTTAGACAAGGCGGACCTGGGCCCACGGACATAAGCCCACCAGTGACTCTGCCCCTCAGACACATCCACCTTGTATTAGCATCAATTCCAAGGTCTTTTCTCCCTCAGAAGGTTGCAAAGCTACCTGTTATGATTCTCTGCAATGTGCAGGAATGGTATTATATTCTTTCCAAGTCTACAAGAGGAAATAAGCAAAACTCTTCACATTGAATGTTGAGCTGTTTTCTGGTGATCTGACTTTAGAATGTTCCACTTCATCTTGTTTTTCTCTACAATACCAAAACATCCTTCTTGAACCGCTATACACATCCCAAGTCTCTTTCTGGGACTTCGCCACAGTAACTTGCCTCCTATCACTTTCAATCCCCTAGTTTAGCATCCTACCTCCTGCTGCCTTTGTTTGAGGATAGATAGTATTTATTCAAAACTTCATTTTTAGCGTTAAGAACTTCTCCGCGCACCTCCATATTTACAACACAAGAAAAACTCTGATCAGACAATCCTAACAGAACAAAGCTTATCGGGTAAGGAAGTGTTTGCAACCTCAGGTGACCCCACAGCGCCAGCACACACACAAGTCTGTCACTGTTGTTCACAATCACAGGCTCCTCAGGTACAATGCAGTAGATGCTCCAGCATGGGACTTGGTAAATTCTTCCTGCCACCGGGGGCCATGTGTGGATGTGAGTCACCTCTGCCAGAAGACAAGGAGCGCCTCCGAAATTTACACATCAGTACCCAGCATCTGAAGGAGGGTAGCCATTCGTCTTCACAAAGATGCTTCTGCAGGAGTCCAGTGGTTTTCACCATGGAAGGAAGACTGTCCATTGCATCTGCGTACTTCAGGCAGCTCCAGCAGCAGGTACCCATTATTTAGCACGTGATTATGCCTGACATTATACCAAGTGCTTTGCATACAAAGATTTGGACCAGATTTCCTGATGTCAGATTGCAAGTCTCAACCACTGAACTCCCATTAAGTCCCATCACCTGATGTCCTCCACCGTGATGTGCAGCCTACAAATGTTGTCTTTCTTAAGTAGACAGAGACTTCTAGAAGACAGTGGCAAGTCAATGCATTCTCTTTCCCAAGTAAACTTCCAACATGGGGAGTGGGGAGAAAGAGCAAATAAAGTCCCTTTCAGCTTCAGAGTCTACAGTGTGCCAACTAAGCTGCTCTGAGGGGACCCAAAGGCCCATGGTGACGTCCCTCGGTTTACCCTCCTTGTGCACTACAGATAACCCAATGGCTCAGAGACAAGGTCTCTGAGTCAACTGCTACTTAGCATCCCACTGGCCCCAACCCTTTGTCCCCAACAAGGTATGATTTGCACACGTACTAGTGTCCTTCCAACCTGAGCCCCATATCCCAGAGCGCAGTCAAAAGAGACAACATATTCGGACAAAACCACCCTGTAGTGAATATATAGAAACTTTATCTTGTCGTAGTTTGCTATTCTCTAAAAATGCAATGCAATCACTAGCCATATGGCATTGTATTATTAGGTACTGTTAAATAATAGGGAGATAATTGAAGTATACAGTAGGCCATGTGAAAGTTATACAGAAATATCTGTTTATAGGAGGGACTTGGGCACCCGGCTGCTGTGTGGCGGCAGAGGACAGGAGATGGTACCCTAGAACCAATCTCTAACACCTCCCAAGGGACAGCACACCGTGTCCTTTTCTGGGGAGATTCTGTTCACAGCTGCAGTTCCTCAAAGCTCTCAGACGCCTCATGCAGCCCCGGATGCTGGACAACAGGAGCCTGTTATGGGTCTGGCTGCTGCCTGTCAGCATGGGACCCTGCCTGCTATTGTGAGAGACTGGAGAGGGACTTAACTCAAAGGAAGACAGGAACAGAGGACATTGTTATTTCTGTGCATTCTTCCTGTAGGCTCAGGCTCTGATGGTGGCCCTGACTTTACATGTCCTCTCCGAAAAAAGCCTTCAATTTTCATTTACAAGTTAAAAAAAAAACTAAAAAAATAAAAGTTAAAAAAAAACAAATTTTGTTTGGCAGATATGTGAAGTTTAATAGGATTCTTGTTTTCGTCCTACATTTGAAGTTTGGGGAGACATGTGCAGACACATCCCCAGACCTAACAGACACTATCTCTATAGCTATCATAGACTAGAATGCACCGCCTAGCTGGCTGCAGTCTCTGCTTTAGCAGTCTCTGCAGAAGGTGGTGAGCCTTCTCCAATCAGCCTTCACAGAAAGGAACGCGTCCCAGCCACACACTCCAAATCATAGGCAGGCTCCATGGAATCAACCGGGGCTAGAACAGCAGTGCCCTGCCAGTGACTGGCAGAGACAATGGGACCACGCGCACTAAAACTCTGATATCATTACAGAACCAAAAGGCAGCTGGAAGCCACCACATGATCCCAGATCACGGATTCCTCTCTATACAGAGGAAGCCTCTCAGGCCCAATGCAAAAGTGCACACCCCCCCCCCCCCACCATGGTGCTACATACATTTCTAGTTAAAAATGCTGTTCTACGGTTTGCAAAAGTTTAGAAAATCTCTCCAGGTGCAATGCTACCCACCTGCACCTGTACACATTTGGGAAACCCAGAATTGAGTTTCCACAGTCAGATGAAAGCACTTTCCCAAACACAGCTGCACCTCTGGCTTCCATAACCCAAACAGCTACACATATTCTCCACTTAGGAAAATCCACCACCCCGACAAAACCTTTCTTCAGCATGTCCTTTGCTAGCATGCATAGCAAACCTCACAATAAAGGTCTATATTGCAATCTATAGATTGCTTTTAGCAGGGTTGCCTTTTTTTATTATTTTGATCCTACCTTCTTTCCAAGAACATGGGAGATCTTTCTATTTTCTGGTATCTTTTTTAGTTTCTTTCTTCAAAGACTTAAAAGTTTGTCTCGAATAGGTCTTTTACTTCTTTGGTTATGTTACCCCAAGATATTTTATGTAATTTGTGGCTATTGTGAAGGTAACGTTTCTCTGATTTCTTTCTCAGCTTCTTTATCATTTGTATATAGGAGGGCTACTGATTTTTTTTTTTTAGTTGCTCTTGTATCCTGCCACATTACTGAAGGTATTTATCAGCTGTAGGAATTCCTTGTTAGAGTTTTTGAGGTCACTTATATATACAATCATATCATCTGCAAATAACCAAAGTTTGACTTCTTCTTTTCCAATTTGAACCCTCTTGATCTCCTTTTGCTCTAGCCAGAACTTCAAGAACTATGTTGAATAGATATGGAGAGAGTGGACAGCCCTATCTTGGTCCCAGTTTTAGTGGAATCGCTTTGAGTTTCTCTCCATTTAATTTGATGTTGGCTGTTGTATATTGCTTTTATTATGTTTAGATATGTTCCTTGTATCCCTGATCTTCCCAAGACCTTTATCGTGAAGGGGTATTGGATTTTGTTGAATGCTTTTTCAGCATCTAATGAGATGATCCTATGTTTTTTTTTTTCATTTTATTTATATGATGGATTACACTGACAGATATTCATATGTTGAACCATCCCTGAATCTCTGGAATGAAGCCTACTTGATCACGGTGGCATAAAAACAAAGAGATTGACTAATGGAATTGAACTGAAGACCCGGATATTAATCCACACACCTATGAACACCTGATCCTGACAATGAAGCTAAAATCATACAATGGAAAACAGAAAGCATCTTCAACAAATGGTGATGACATAACTGCAGTCAATATGTAGAAGAAAATACATCCATATCTATCCCCAAGTCCAAATGAATTAAAGACCTCAATATAAATCTGACCACACTGAACCTGATAGAAGAGAAAGTGGGAAGTAGCCTTCAATGCATGGACACAGGAGACTACTTCCTAAATATAACACCAGTAGCACACACACTAGGAGCAACAATAAATATGGAACCTCCTGAAACTGAGAAGCTTCTATAAATCAAAGGACATTGTCAATAAGACAAAAAGGCAGCCTACTGAATGGGGAAATATCTTTACCAACTCAACATCAGACAGAGGTCTTATCTCTAAAATATATAAAGAACTCTAGAAATTAGACATCAAAATTCCAAATAACCCAGTTACAAAATGGGGTACAGAACTAAACAGAGAATTCTCAACAGAAGAATCTCAAATTGCTTAAAGACACTTAAGGAAATGTTCAACATCCTTAGCCATCAGGGAAATGCAAATCAAAACAACTCTGAAATACCATTTTGCACCTGTCAGAATGGCTAAGATCAAAAACACCAATGATAGCTTATGCTGAAGAGGATGTGGAGTAAGGGGAACACTCATCCATTGCTGGTGGGAATGCAAACTTGTACAACCACTTTGGAAAATCAGTATGGTGGTTTCTCAGAAAATTGGGAATCTAACTTAAGATCAAGCAATACTACTCTTGGGCATGTACCCAAAAGATGCTCAATCTTGCTACAAAGATATTTGTTCAACTATGTTCATAACAACATTATTTGTAGTAGCCAGAACCTGGAAACAACCTAGATGCCCCTCAAAGGAAGAATGGATTTTTTTTAAAAAAAAAAATGTGGCACATTTACACATTTGAGTACTACTCAGCATTAAAATCCAATGATAGCTTGAAATTTGAATGCAAATGGATGGAACTAGAAAACACCATCCTGAATATGGTATGTACTCACTCATAAGTGGATACCAGATATAAACAAAAGATATTGAGCCTATAGTTCATGATCCCAGAGAAGCTAAACAACAAGGTGAACCCTAATAAAAACATATATAGATCCACCTAGAAAGTTGAAATAGACAAGCTCACAGGACAAAATTGGGAGCATGGGGGTGGAAGGAGAAGAGAGGGTATAAGGGGAAGAACAGGGGGAAAGAAGAGGGGAGTGAGAACTTGAGAATGGGATAGTCAGGATGGAGGAAGGACAAAGATGACAGCAAGGAAAGAGATATCTTGATTGAGGGAGCCATTATTGGGCTAGCAAGAGACCTGGCTCAAGAGAAATTCCCAGGAATCCACAAGGATGACCCCAGCTAAGACCCTAAGGAATAAAGGAGAGGGTGCCTGAACTGGCCTTGCCCCATAGTTAAGACTGATGAATATCTTAAATGTCACTATAGAACCTTCATCCAGCAACTGATGGAAGCAGAGGAAAAGAACCACAGCGGAGGATTAGATTGAGTTCCCAAAGTCCAGTCGAAAAGCGGGAGGAGTGCAAACAAAGAGGTCAAGACCATAACGGGGATACACACTAAAATGGCTTGCCTGAGCTAATAGGAGCTCACCAACTCTAGCTGTACAGGGAAGGAACAAGCATAGGTCCAAACTAGTCCCTCTGAATCTGGTTGACAGTTGCATGGCTGGGGCAGACTGAGGGGCCACTGGCATTGGCACCAGGATTTACCCCCTACTGCTTGTATGGCTCTTTGGGAACCTATTCTCTTTGGATGAATACCTTGCTCAGCCCAGTATAGTAGGGAGGGCCTTGGACCTTCCCCAAAGCAATGTGCCTTACCCTCTCTGAAGAGTGGATGGAAGCTGGGGTGGGGGTAAGTGGAAGAAGTAGAAACTTAGATTGGTATGAATAATGAAAAAGATAGTTTGTTTTCTTTTTAAAATAAAAAAAAAATTAAAAAAGGCCTATCTCACGGGTCATTTGGAAACTTTAAATACCAGAAAACAAATCTGGAAAATCACCTCATAGATTTTCCAGTTCAACAGTATCCTCTTTGGAAACAGGTAGGTTGAGTAACTAGTTTTCTAGTGGGAGAGAATAAGGCACGGATTCATTTAAGTCTCCAAAACTCAGTATGTGGATTTTAATCGCAAAGAAAAACAATCACAATCATCTGAAACCTTCTCCAAGTACACACCCTGTCACAGCAGCCCGCCTCTTTAAGAGCTCAGGGTGCACCCATTTGTCTACATTAGCCCTGCCACAACTTCTTAGAGTGGAGCCCCGCACGAGTGCCACCAGTCCTCAGTAATGGCACTTTGAGGGGCTACACTGGGCATGGCAGTAGGTATCCCTGTTTTAGGAACCACTGTTCCTAAAATTTATGGCAATAGTTTTTCTTTCTTTACTAAAAAAACTTTTCAAATTACAATTCATACACCTTACAAAGGTGGCAATGTTTGCAATATTTAAAATAATCTCTAGAAGATTAAAAATAACCTGACCACTGAGCTGTCAACTTAACAAGATCTAGAATCATCAAGGGATAAAAGCTTCTGGGCACAATAGGTATGAGGTTATCCCGTAGGCACAACTATAAAGATTATCTACATGAGGTTAGCCCACAACTATGAAGATTAACTACATGAGGTTAGCCTGTGGGCACAGCTATAAGATTATCTACATGAGGTTATCCCATGGGCACAGCTATGAAGATTAACTACATGAGGTTAGCCTGTGGGCACAGCTATAAGATTATCTACATGAGGTTATCCCATGGGCACAGCTATGAAGATTATCTACGTGAGGTTAGCCTGTGGGCACAACTATAAGATCATCTACATGAGGTTAGCCTGTGAGCACAACTATGAAGATTATCTACATGAGCTTAGCCTGTGGGCACAACTATGAAGATTATCTACATGAGGTTATCCCATGGGCACAACTATAAGATTATCTACATGAGCTTAGCCTGTGGGCACAACTATAAGATCATCTACATGAGGTTAGCCTGTGGGCACAACTATGAAGATTATCTACATGAGGTTAGCCTGTGGGCACAACTATAAGATCATCTACATGAGGTTAGCCTGTGAGCACAACCCTGAGCCCTTTCTCCCTGTCTGCGTTGTCAGGGTAAATTATCACAGCAACAGCACAAACAACGGAACATCCACAGCCCCACGGAGACAGACAGCTCTGCTGAAGCTCTGAGGACTAGGCTGTGGGGCTATAGTCTTGCAGTTCTGTCTGGTTTTAAAGAGGAAAGCAACTAACACATTCTGTGTGGAGACATGGAACTTGGCTTCTGGGGTTACCAACGTCCTGTTCCTAGTTACACACATCAGTCTCTGCTTCATGCATCTGTCAAAACTAAACTTTGGGGCAAGATTTTTATTTAAAAACACATTAGGAAATAGGCCATACCTTACCACTGAAAGTTAACATTCATAAACAAATATTTAAAACAATCTAAACAGCCTACTTTCCAACTCTTCCTCCTACTAAACTGAGTTTGTGGGGGAAGTCACATATCCCATAGCCAAACACCAGCCTCTCCTTCGGTGTGAGCTGCACCATTTATGTCAATGCATCTTGAAAGGTAACAGTACCAGAGTCTTCATCCTTCCCCACTTCCTGTACCTTAAAAGGAGGAAGATCTTAGTCTGGATTCCTCATCAGTTTCAGAACGTTGTCCATCCCACAATCACATCCGTATGCTTCAAGAGCAAAGGCGAAGCTTTTGCTCAAAGGAGCATCCTCTGGCCAGGCCTAGGACTGGCTTTGACACACATGTTCCCACGCACACTGGAGGGGTGTGTTTATGCACTACTGGACACATTCCCTTAATTGGAAAGAGAAAACTCAATCGAGTTAAACAACCATAGAACCACATGTAGAGTACAACAAAAGTACTTCGTCCAATTACTGTTGGCACTCTCTTATAAAGAGTTTGGCATTTGCGCTGGTACGAAAGGTTAAGAACCTATCAAACCTACTCATGTAAACTCACTTTGTCACAACAAAGAGGTCCAAAATCCAACACAGCCTGCCATCACTTTGAATTTATTTCCAGAGCGATCAGCACATTAAGATTTTCTTATAGTTAAATCCCATCTAATATATTTAAAACAACTAATCCTGAAGCCAGAGTGATTGCTAAGAAATCAGATTCTTATGGTATTTCCTGATAGACTACTGTCAGTTGCAAAGAGAAAGGAGACACATTTACAACAAATAATCCCAGTAGTTCTCATCTGTGCAAATTCAAAATGGCAATTTCTTTGATTCTCTTCATTAGGAGAGGACAGTAATGTTCTCCCCACATCTTTGCAGGCCCAGAACAGCTTCAATCAGCAGCATACGTTAGGATGAGCTAAGGGCTATCTGACACTAGATCCGCAAAGGTCCTATACTCTCTTTTCTGCCTTATTGGTAAGACATTTCCTTTCAGCTCCAAGGTAGCCAAATTTGTACAGAAGCCATGTGTAGGTAGGAACCCAGTCAACCCAACCCAAGCACCAGATGTGAGCATGCGGCTTCCAGAAGGCTGTCCCCAACAGCCCTTCAAGAGTCTGAAAACATCCTAGCTCAGGCCCAGGTATTGCTTTCCCTTGTCTGTTTAATGAAAAAAACAAGACTGTTTATTTCAGAACTAGATCTGGGATGGGTGGCTTCCTGGGCTAAGTGGCTGGATAGCATAGACGAGGTCGAAATGGCCGAGCAGTATTAGGGTGGAGGGCTGTCTGAAAGCAGAAACTGCTCTGTAGGAAGCAATGTTCTTACCAAAGGCCAGAGATACCCAAAGTGTTTAAACCAAAATGTCTTTGGTTCTGGCCAGGAATGCCAGAAGGGAAGTCTGGTTTCTCATTCTCTCTTCCCCTACACAAGCAGGTCTGTCTGAAGTCTGTCCTTAGGGATATGCCAAAGCCAACAGGAAGCAAGAGGACAGACGGGGGCTGGGCCCACTGGACTGAGTAGCTCACCTCCATGCACCACATCCCAACCTCTGTCTAACCTCCTAGAAAAGCCACTGCCTAATGGTTCAAAGCTGTGCCACTCCCTGCTCAACAAGAGCTCTGCCTTCTTTCTCTCAAGTTCCTACCTACGGATCTGTAATAAACTCCTTCCCAAACCCCGCCTCTCCCCGCCATAAATAACATTCTTTAGATTAACAAGAACCTGGAAGCCACTGATTCAGTGGAGGTTTTATGTGACTGTGACGCCTGCACCCTACAGCCCATCTGAAACATGACAGAAGCCACTGAGAAGCTCAGCAACACTTCGCTTTTCCAGATCACCACTGTGACGTCAATCCCGACGGTCAGCTTCGTCTGCTCTATCATCACCTGAGAGACAAACTTGAGTGTGTCTATGAGGGGATTTTTAAATTGGGTTAACTGAAGTGGGAAAATACTAAACATGAGGTTTTGAAATGAAGAGAAGAGGACCTGAACTAACAACCAGCATTTATTTCTCTGTGCTTCCTGGCTGTGGCCACTATACTGCAAAACCAGCCGTCTCTTGCTCCTGCAGCATTGCACGCCCCATCATCCTGGACTCTCAAACTGTGAGCTGAAACGAACCCACCCTTCTTTTAGTTGCCTTTGTTAGGCATAAGGAAGTAGCTAAGACAACATCTTAGCCAAGCGATCAATGTAGTTTCACTGACAACTGAACCAGTATCCAATGCCTTGTGATATGATGTACTTAGAAGAGGAACATCATAAAATACAGAGGCTGAATCCAACCGTAAAGTAAAATGAAAGGTAATGTTTAATGAAACAATTTCCCCATATACTTCAAGTGTCCATATCACAAATGGTAAACACTAGAAAATTGAAACTGTAGATATTAAAGAGACGTGACAAGTAGTCACAGACTGAGTCTTGGACCAAAAGGAATTTTCATGAATTTATCATGAGCACATATTACCTACTAAAGCAGACCCTCTCGAGCAACCCAGAAGGATTGCTAAAACATGGATTCTCGTTCAGCAGACAGAGCGAGGTTTAATGCTCATTTCTAGAAAATACCCAGGTAATTTCTACTATTGTGTGATACTAGTCACACAGACTCACGATGGCCTGGCAACAGTGTTAACAAAGTTCCTGAATTTGTCCTTGTTTTTACTTTTATTTTGTTCTACTTTCTTATTCCAAGTGTGTAGTTAAGAAGGTGTCCACGCCCCCTGGGTCACAGGTGGTTGTGAGAAACCCTACACAGGTGAGGGAAACCGTAGCATCAGGTGGTATGGCTATTTTTCCATCCCGTGACCTCTTCATTATATGCCCAAAGCTTAGTGAAGGCCATAAAGAGTTGTATGGATAACATCTCTCTGATTGATGTTATTCCAAACTAAACATTAAATTCTAAAGCCTTTTAGTTGACTAGAAATAAAACATCATTATGTTTTTTTTTTTTTTTATGGAAAACAGCTCCTTTCCAAACAACAACAATGTAGTGAAAACACTGCCACCTTCTGTTTCACATCTCTCAAGTTTGACTTCACAGGCCAGCTAGGCTCCCTCTGCTTCTACACTCAACCTGCCACATCATCTCTAGAAAAGCGCACTCTATGCCTATGACGGTAAGAGTGAAAAAGCACAAAGAGCAGACAACAAAAGAAAGCACAAAGTGAGAAGTGTGTCCAAAATATTTTCAATGCGTTGGAAACAAGCAACCACCAATCTAAGTCCCTACAGAAATGAAAGATGTCTTCAAAAGCAGCCTCCTAAGAACAGTGTGGAGGAAGCAGAGGAGTCGGTGTGGACAAGGATGCCAGGAATGAGCTAGCTGTACATGTCATACTTGTAGGTGATGACCTCACAGGTGGCCGACGAGAAAGATGCTGATTTTAATGAAGCTAGACCTATGCCAGGGGTTGATGACATTCCATTCAGTTCTGCAAGAAGACAACCAGGAACAACAGCCTCCAAAGAATGTAGCCAGGAAATAACACAACTAAAGGAACTGAAAAGCAATCCAACAAGCAGGCCTCCACAATCAATTCTCAGATTTCAGTTTCTAATCTACTATTCGGGGAGAGGGGGTAGCATGCTGTATTAAGCACCAGAGAGCAAAGGCAGGGTTAAAGGGCTGGGATTATAGGAAGACACAGTCCACCGCATGAGAGGAGAGGAAGCTGAACTGTTCAAGTCTCACAACTCTTAGGAAAGGTTAACTCAGAAGCTCAGGCTCTGTGTCTTCAGCATTTCACAGGAAAGGGTAGTTGATGTTCTAAAATGGCTTAGACAGTTAACTCATGAATCTATGAGCGAGAAAAAATGTTAACTGTCCCAGAAAAATTTCCTCCCCAAGCTCTCTGTGCCCAGTGAATCATGTCATTCTTCTCGCAGCCTTGCAATCCTACAAAGGTGACAGGTCTCTTTTCAGCTCTAGGGATGACCCTCACCTCTGGCAAACAGCCAGTGGCACCAGCCACCCCAGCTCTTACTCAGGACTCCCTCACCTGTCACAGGCTAAAAGGTGCTCAATACCACAGGGCAGCACAGGAAAGCACTATCATCCCCCCCCTCTCTCTCTCACACACACACACACACACACAACTATCCTCACTTGCCTCCTTCTCTCTCTCTCTCTCTCTCTCTCTCTCTCTCTCTCTCTCTCTCACACACACACACACACACACAACTATCCTCACTTGCCTCCTTCACACTCAGCTTCTACATTTCCCATGGGCACCGAAAGGTCTTTTACCAAAACCCTAAGGATTAAACTTCTTGAAGTTTTACCAAACCCCACAGCACACCTATAGACATTTAAATCTTACTTCTCTACACCTGCTGTCCATCAGGTACTATACAGCACTACTTAAGTGGGTCTAGAAATGGCCAGAAAGTTCAATGGACAGAGAAGTACACAAGCCCAGGAAGCCGAGAGAGAAGAGCATGGCACCAGGAAACGGCTGCCCAGTGGCCAACACTCTAACTGCTGCTACCTAGCTTAGAATCACATGGGGATGATTAATGGCTTCTGAGATCCAGTTCTGTATTTCCACTTCCCAATGTTTTATTGTACAAAAACAGCTGGTATCAAAGAATGTTTTTGTTTTGTTTTTGCCGCCTTAAAACACTGTGAAGTCAACCAGGAAGCCCTAATGCAATTTCCCTGAAATAGTGAAATGGTGTCTGCTGAGAGCAAGGAAACAACCCTCTCCTCTTCTCCTCCATTCCTCCCCCCCCCTTCTCCTCTCTCCCTCTCCCACCTAAGAACTACCCCACCGCCTAGCTGTATTTCTTACATAACAGCTAACTTTTTACATAAAAAGTGTCCAAAACAGAAAGGAACAGAAGCTGCAAATCTCTTCTGGTTAGAGCTAAAAGATGCTTAGGCCACAATCAACAGCAGAAGATGTAGAACCCTCAATTCTAAAGGGGAAATGTTAAAGACTTGTGTTCATCTTTCCCACAATTGGACACATGTGTTTCACTCATCCATCCAACGTCACACATAACCAGACAAGAGCGATGGACAAAATGGCCAAGCCCACATCAGCCTCAAGATGTAAAACCTCACACCCAACATGCTAAAGAGATCAGACAAGAACATTCTCTGTCACTTCAAGGTTTGACACTGAAGGACAAGACACCCTTGCCAGCAGTTACTCAATCAGAGAAGAACAGAAGGACACACAGAGGAGAAGAACTAGTTCTTAAGTTTTTATTTACCTGAGACCTGGTCCTTCATGGTTTCTATTTCCACTCAAGAGATTAAACAGACATCGACAGATATATAACCCAATATAAAAATATTTGTTTACTCTCTGGCATAAATTCAAATATCTAGTGGCTACGAAGGCATTAAAAACTTACAAATGGACCACCATTTCCCCATCCCAACAACAGTACTAGTTTTGACACGCTCAAGATTATTAGGCAATTTCTTTACTCAAACCTCTCTTCTCCCTAATACTATCTCTTTTTCTCACACGATAACTACTGTTAATAATTTAAGTTTAAGGAAAAAAACTTCTATTTTTTACCACATATATGCCTACATATGTTGGCATTACTGTACAAAATATAATATACAAGTTGCTACATATTAAGTCAGAATATCCATCACTTTCAGCTGTGTAATTCTCTGTTTTGAGGACATTGAGAATCATCCCTATATGAGATTCGTGTTACTACTATAGCACTATGCCGTGCAAAACCTATTCCTATGTGATGAAACTATAATTTTGTGTAGCTCTATCAAGTTCTGCCTATCACCAACCGCTCTGTCCTTTCCAGCCCGTGGTTATCATTCTTTCATATTTCCATAAGGTTAGAGTTTTAGATTCTAAAAGAAAGTAAGGGCGCGTGTCATCAAAGCTCGTGCACACTTTAAATGATGTAAGACAAGGCCAACCCATCATGGAAATGCGTTCCTGCCAGAACTACACACAGCCATTTCCTCCCCCCTCCAACCTGTCTGGTCAGTTGGTGGAGTCCTCACAAGGCTGTTCCTCATCTGCTGGGTGTAGGTTCCCAGTCACATGACCCATCTTTGTGGAGGATCCATCATCCCACTGTATTTTCTAATTTCCATGCAGCAGGTAGTCCTCGGTTGTGTTCTCCCACCCTTACCAATCCCATGACTGTGCACACGTCATGTTCTTCACCCTATCTGCTAGTGCTATCTGAATAGAACCTGGCCCCGCTCCAGGTCTGACATATCGCCTTCCCAGTTTCTCGTGCTTCTAGAACAGTAGCTAACAGTTATATTTTCAGCATTTTAACAACTTTAAAAAATGATTATCATGTTGGTCAAATACATATTAATGTTTTACTAAGTAGTCAGTAACAGTTTATTTCAAAGTATTGTTAGGAATCTATAAATTTTATCTAATGCTTTTGGGAATCTGGTGAAAACATATATGTGTGTGTGTACATATATGATTTAATAATGCAATATGTATCAATATATTCCCAAGAACAGAGCCAAGATTATAGTTTTTCTCCTGATGAAATAAACTGAAATACTGCAGAGCTTACTGTACTGCTGCTATCTGCACATGTGTTGCTTAGTATCATTCCATAATGTTCATAAGTAAGATGGATCTGCACCCTTCTGTTCTAGGCATCAGAGCTAGTGCCTGCCGACACAAAACTTCCATTCAGAAGAACATGAACAGATACAACTGCTTTGCCCAGAGCTGAGCATGGTGGATCATCCCCCTAGTCCCAGGACCCAAGAGGTGGAGGCAAGAGAATCAGGAGTTCAAAATCAGCCCTAACAGGATAGTGAGCTGCAGGCCAGCCTGGACCACAGGAAGCCCAGCTTCAAGAGGAAACAAGAATAAGAACAGAATCCAGCTGTAAGACGTGTCAAGGCCCAGTGTTTGCTGCTCTTGGGAATCCCTCAGTTTCCCTCAGATCTCTTCACTAGCTTCAGTCAAGGGCTCTGTCTGCAATCTGTGTGCACACCCACCCCTCTGCTTTTCTGCAAGCACAGCCCATGGTTTCCCTGCTTGGGTTTACTCTATGGTAAATCACATTTGAACATGCATTTTGTCTCCCTTGGAAAAACCACTACTTCCTACTCTGGTACTGGGGGAGATGGAGCTTGTATCACTCTGTCTGGATAACACACAGGGCACTTCCAGTGCTTACGTCACTCTGTCTGGATAACACACACGGGCAATTCTGGCTATGAATTTCTGTAAGACTCATTTTGGCCTTCTCTAAGTTGTATTGTGCTTTTTTTTTTCAGGTATCTTTCAGGTTCTTTCTTAAATTTCTACTTAGAGTTCATGTACCATAAGCTTTTAAATTTCAATTATGATGAGAAATACTTGGTTTTCTTCTATTAGCATTAATGCTTTTAATATTCTAAGGTCAGAGTACTGTGGTCAGAAGAAGCAGTATTATTTTTGCATTTTGATGTTTGGTTTTGTTTGTTTGCTTAATAAAGCCAAAATCAAGTCCTCAGGATGTATCACTATCATGGAAGAAAGCTATGAGGCAACCAGATACAAGCCCTCAGTGAACTGTACTTTCCCCACAAAGGCAGTCGCTAAAGCTTGCACCATCTCTGCTGCGGAAAGTCTAACAGGCTGAGGATACAAAAGTTACATTTCTCGTAGCCACTGGACTTCAACTAAAACTGCTTCGATTCTCTCTCCTTATTTCTGTCCCGGCCATCACACGGCTACTGCTTGTCTCTTGTTAGCTGTCTCCTTCACTGCGCGTGACTATTTCATCAATGTCTCTTTAACTTTGATGCTGTTCACTTCTATGTTTAATTGTTCACGGGCTCTGTGATGCAGCATCTATATGTTTCCTCTAGCCCCTGTACATTTAAGCCCCATCTCACCACGTGGCACTCGTCTGTGCATTAGCACGCCGCCCTCCTCATTCTCAGAGCAGACCCTGGCCGATAGCTTCCACCCGCCCTCCTGCTACAGCACGTACAAACCCTCCATGCCCCATCTCTGCTTGGTTGGCTTCAGTCCCGTTACTTCATAAACGGACAGCTTGACCAACAGTCCCTGCTTGTATCACCCCACAGGATGGCAACTCCTTCAACATCTTCCCTCGTAGGGAGCCCGTTTTCTTTTCTACACTAGTTTGTTTGTTCCGTCATCTGAAAGAAAAGTGGTTTTGGCTCTGTCTGCTGTGGCATACCAACACGGACGAAGGCTTCAACAAAGGAATTCCTATTTGCCTCACTATCCAAGAAACTACAAGTTCAAAACCAGTGTCAACTGGGTTAGATTCCCCAGAGGCCTCCTCTGAGGCTTACAGAAAACGACCTTCTAACTCACCAACTCTTTTCCACACCTGTAGCAATCCTGGCATCTTCTTTTCCCTATTAGGGCCTTAATTATCCTTAATTATCTCTGTAAAACCCTATCTTCAATATACTCTGTGATTAGGGCTTCAACGTAAGAACTAGAGGGAAGCAATCCAGTTCATATCTAGTATGGACCAGACAAGAACATAGCCAGGCCTCTGTCCAAGTCCATTACAGAATGCAACCATGTTCCCGTCCTCTGGCTAGGCTGTGCATGACCCTAGCAGACCCAGTCCTCACTCCAGGGACTCCCCAGGCACAGAAAACCAATTTATCAACCAATTCGTATTGCCCTTGGAGTTTATCACGGTGGGACCGAAAGCTCCCTCCTCTGGGGGCTCCTTTTCCTGGGTCCCTCTTTTCCAATGGTCCTCATGAAATGCTGAAGGCTCTACTTACTGCACCCTATTCTCTACACAGAGTCAAGTGAGGAGGAAATCAAGGCTGATAGGGTAACATGGGAGACTGAGGAGAGGTGAGTCCATCTCCCTAAGCAACCCAGGCTGACTTTGAACCATCCATCTCTCTGCCTGTGTCCCAACACTAGGACATGTCCGTCCGTAAGGGAAATCACATGGGTTGGGAATTTCATTTACCTATCTCTAAGCCTTGTCCTCCATTTGCTAGCAGTGGTCTTTCTAAATTTTGTTTTGACATTTCTCTCTTAACCTATTTTTCTTTTATTAGATTTTGAAATCTGTTTTTCCCTTACATTATGCTTTGGGCTGGAGGGGGAGGGGACTAAAAAGATGACTTAGCAATTAAGAGCACTGATTGTTCTTCCAGAGGACCCTGGTTTGGTTTCAGCAGCCACATAGCAGCTCACAACAGTATGTAACTCCAGTACCATGGGGTCTGATGCCCTGTTCTGGCCTACATGGGCCCCAAGCACAGATGTGGTACATAGACATACATGCTGGCAAAACACCCATACATATCAAATGAAATAATGCAGTGTTGTAAAACATGCTTGAATTATGTCTTTGGTAAGTGGACAGCAGTACCATATAAATACCTAAGTGTAAAGATCCCATGACATGTGGGAATCTGAAAAGCTTTGCTGGCACACACACACACACACACACACACACACACACACGCGCACGCACGCACGCACGCACATTACACCACACACGCTCCCACCAAACACCACACCAAACACACACACACACACCACATACACACACACTCCCACCCCCACACCCCCACACACCACACAAACATTACACACACACTCCCACCCCCACACCATACTGTTAAGTTGGGAGTGTAGACCCCAGCCCTTTGCATCTATCCCAGCCTCCAGGCCTGAGAGTTTGTATTGGTCTGGACTCCAAATCCCAGCAGGCCAGGGATCCCGTGGGGCCACCTGAGAGCATAGAACTCACTTTGGCTTGTTTTGATTTGGCTTAATTGGGATTTTGCATAGGCAGAGAGCTTCCGTTAGGAAATATTCCTAACATCTTGGAGGTCCCACGGAGATAGGGCAGGCCCTTTCCACGCGGCAGGCCGTGTGTTGAAAGCCCCCTAGTCCACAATCTGAGTTCTCCACGCCATGCTTAAACTGGCTTCTGGGCTTACAGCTGCTGCGTCTTGGTGACGCTCCCAACTTAACACATACAACCCCCACATACCACACATGCATTTGCTCACTATTTCACTATCACCTCTGTCCATTTCATTGCTAGCAAGAGTTGCTGGGCAAGGTCCATGCATGGACTTCCGGGATCCAGTCATGCCTTAGGAGGCACACCAGTGCAGCACAAAGGAGAGCGGAAGCTTCCTGGGAAGTATGGCTGTTAACCTTGAGAACCACCAGCTAAGAGCAGCAAGAGGGAAGGCAGTCAGGGATGGGTGAGCATAATGTAAAAGCATTTTCCTTAAGGAATGTGGAAATGAAATAAAAGCAGGACAGCCTTGCAAAAAAGTCAGACTGTGCATGCGTCTGCAGCCCTGGAAACAGAACCCAGCAGAAACCACGAAATAAAATGACTACATCTAAGAACCAGCCCCCAGCGAAGGACCCTTCCACATCCATCCATCAAAGCGGGCAGTTTACTTGTGCATATTAGCACATTAAGCACATATGACCTGATTCCATCATTAAACTTTCAAAGATGTCTAATCCTCTCAGTAGTCATCTCCCCTTTCCTCACACCTCCTCCTAAATAGAGCTGGCATCCCAAAGAGACCAAGTGGCTAGAGCTGTCCTCAGTTCCTGCTGGGCTCAGGAAAGGGGGCTACCAAGAAGGAGAAAGGGCAGGTAAATGGATTCCATTTTCAGTCTGTGATGAAGCTGAGTTGATTACAAAACAAAGAACAGCAGGAGGGAGATGCCAAGGATAACAGAGAGGAGACTGTGACCCAGATTCTGTGTGTTTCTAGTGTATACTGTTTCTTTATGTGAACATATACAGAACCGCTCTCATTTACAAATGATTATAAATCTTCCTCATAATGTATTAACGCAACCATTTTGGAGATTTGGTTTGGCATCATCTACAATCTGAAGCCCATATGAGCTTTTGCTAATTAAGAATAAGTAATAACGATGACAAAAATCACACAGCTGTGTAGAGATTAATGTGAATGTTCTTGGGGGCACCACCAGGCACTGACATGTATGGCTCCAACAGTTACACAAAGCCCATGACATTATGAAACAAAATACAGGGATTTCCTTTCTGATGCCAACACATTACCAAAGAGGCTGACATATGCACTTTTGTGCAATTTAAACTAGCAGCCCTCCATATTGTAATACTGACCAATATTTAAAATTACAAAAAAAAAAGTTGTTGACTTATTTTTCTTAGGAAAGAAGAAAGATCACAGTAACTTGTTGCTTAACTGCCTAAGACCTTCTGGAACAAGGCAGACTAAAGGAATACAGAAAGCTGTGTGAGTTCATTTCCGTACTCCAAGCTTTAGCGTCTTGAATTTACCTACTAATTGAACAAAATCCTTCTGGAGTTAATTGGTTGATTCACTCTCTGTAGAAACTAGAGTTTGCAAAGGTCTGAGTTCAATTCCCAGCAACCACATGGTGGCTCATCTGTAATGGCGTCTGGTGCCCTCTTCTGGCCTGCAGGCATATACACAGACAGAATATTGTATACTAAATAAACAAATAAATATTTTTTGAAAAAAAATTGTTGAAAATATATGTTGGCTTGGGAAAGAAAAGTAAAAGGATAACGTTCTTTAAAAGAAAGGAAGGAGGGAGGGAAAGAGGAAGGGAGGGAGGGAAGAAAAGAAAAGAAAAGAAAAGAAAAGAAAAGAAAAGAAAAGAAAAGAAAAAGAGAGTAGTTGGGTGTGATAGCACACGCCTTTAATCCCAGTACTTGGGAGGCAGAGGCAGGCAGACCTCTGTGAGTTCAAGGCCAGCCTGATCTACAGAGTAAGTTCTAGGAAAGCCAAAGATACAAAGAAAAACCCTGTTCTCAAAAATAAATAAATAAATAAAAATAAAGGAAACATAATTTAAAATAAAGCCACAAAAAGATGGAAAATATACAGAGTCCGGATACTGTATATTATTGTGTTACCTTTGAATTGTATGACTGCTGAAGAAGGAGCAACAGCTGCTAACAAACATTTGAATATAAATGCTGCTGGATTAATCCAACATATGTATTTTGAAAACGCCTTGACTTCAAATTTAAGTCAAAAGATATGTTACTTTGGAAAAGAGGTTTTTCTTTTGTTTCCACAGGAAATGAGAGGCTATAGATTCATTCGGGGCTAAGAAAAATCAGGTTTTATCAAGTAAATCCCCCCCCTTGAGAAATCTCCAATAGAAGCGGATGGCCCAGATATCCAATGTCTCAGAGGACCTCTGTTGGAGTTTCCTCTAAGTTCTACATCAAAAACAGTTTCAAGACTGCTAGCTGAGATGATCAAGCCTCGCAGAATACTCCAGTCAGGACTTGACTATAATTCTAAATTATTTTTAGGTACCCATAAGATTATCAGCACCCCCAATCAGCAGGAAGCAGCCTGGAAAGCTATGCCCACATTCCCAAAAAATGGATTATGGATATTTTTCTTTGTTAGCATGTTGGTTAAAAGTTGTTATGGATAACGGTCAGGAAAAAGCTAAACAAAGGAGATTCGATTCAGAGTTCTTGTTTTGAAAAAAGAAAAAAAGGTGGGGAGGAGGTAAATGCTGTGGGACAATGGTCTTGTACCCTGTAAAGGTTTGTCAGTTGTTCCGGCTTAATAAAACGCTGATTGGCCAGTAGCCAGGCAGGAAGTATAGGTGGGGAGAACAGAACAGGAGAATTCTGGGGAGAGGAAAGGCTCAATCTGTAGTTGTCACAGAGGAAGTAAGATGAAAATGACTCACTGATAAAAGGTACCAAGCCACATGGCTGACATCGACAATAATTATGGGCTAATTTAAGATGTAAGAGTTAATAAAAAAGCCTGAGCCTAATAGGCCAACCAGTTTAAAATTAGTGTAGACCTCTGTGTGTTTCTTTGGATATAAACGACTGCGGGACCAGGCAAGATAGAAACCTCTGTCAACAGCCATTGACATCTAACTTCTCTGCGCAGACTTGAAACATAGGGAAAAGCATCTTGCCCCTTCCTTCCCAGTCTAGATCACACTGCTGTGAGTACAAATACATTTTCCAAGAAAACAACCAGAATCATTTAGAAAGACTGCCCAGTAGAATGAGACTTCTGAGATACCAAGAGTGTGACCCTGGTTTAGGACAGTAAAAAAGCAGGCCCATTACAGATCCAATACATAACCTTCAAGCCATGTCTCCAGTGTTGGTTAGACCTTATACTTACTTATAATGTTAACTGTCTCAAAAATATTACAAGTCTAAAAGCTGATATGTGCGTGTATGTATGTATAGTAAATATGTGTATATACATGTAAATATATGTCTATATATATATATTAAATGTGGCTATCAATACAGAAGGAATATACAGTTCTATAAATGTCCACTGAATTAATGACGGCATAAAAAATGCCGACTACAACTATCAGATCATTTAACTATTAGCAAGAATAAAAAGTTACATGATCAATTCATCATGAACTCAAACACATCACTTAGCTACATCAACTACTAACTCATGACCAATCCTGGCTCTACATAACACCCCCAAGACTAACCCTTCTAGCAAATTCCCATCTAAAGCAAAATATTCTGGAATCATCAAGTTACTAGATGTGACTCTACTGTAGGAGTACTGTGGGCTGCCTGTGTCTGTACAGTAGTAGCAAGAACTACTTGTGATCAGCTGTTCTCGGCAAGGTGTTCAGTGGGTGATGATGAAAACTACTTGCTGCTGTCTACCAGGGAAGTTGTGCTAGCACCGTGAGGAGCTGTGTCATCAAATGAAGCTGAATTCTTACCTGAATCGCTGAATTTGAATTCTCTCTTCAGCGGGACCAGCTATGGTATTTTAAAAGAGCAACACTACTTCCACAGAAATCTATAAAGAGGTGTGAACACTGCACAGCCAGCTCACCTGCTGCAAGCTAGAGTGCGCTTTATATCTTCCTACAAAGGGTTTCTGTAGAAAGTAGTCCAGAAGACAGAGGATGGAGAAATCTAGACGGGTCACTGTGATGCAGACACCCCCAAGCCCAGACTGAGGGATGGAGGGGAACACAGACACAGCAGGGGCAGGGCACCTAAGACAGCACCTTCTCCAGAGAGCATGGAGCCCAATGTCAGATGAAGTGGACTAGGGGTGAAAGCAGAAACCAGGCTAACCACACTGATCTCTGACCTCCAGTCACTCTCAGGGGAGCCAGCCAACTGGAAAGTGAAAACAAGGAGTGCTTTTGAGGGACTTTTCATCCAGGGCCAAGTCGATCCAATGACATAAGACCATGTGGCATGGGACTGACTCAGCCCTTCCTTCTCAGCACTCTTGCAGACTCCCACGCTTCTCTGTGAAGTCCATCCCAGACTTTTAGAGGCCGATTACATTTACTGATTCAACTGCACACATATGCATGCTGTGTCTAATCAGTATGCTCATACAATGTGCGGTAATTAAATCAGGGTGACCAGCATTTCTACCTCCAGGTTTCTCACCTCTGCGCTGGGAACTGACATAGGCATCACCTATCAAAGACGAAAGGAAATGACAGCGTCCTTGAAGAAGAAACAGAACCTCATCCCCAGCCCCGCCCCCAAGTTCCTCTCTGCAGCAGTCGGCTGGCATCCAGTTAGTGAGAAAGCACAGTCAGGGTAGGCCTGACTGCTAGCAGGTAAACCAGCAGGTAAACCAGCAGGTAAACCAGCAGGTAAACTAGCAGGTAAACCAGCAGGTAAACCAGCAGGTAAACCAGCAGGTAAACCAGCAGGTAAACCGTTTTTAAACTGACAGGAGACATCCCCTACGTGGCCAGGACGGCCCGCTCTGTCCAGACTAGACAGAAATATCCAGATGTGACTTTAAGATCTTTCTGCCGTCTAAGTACTCTGGGGTTTGGTACATGCTGGGCAAAGGTGCCCAGTAACAACCTGTAATGCAGTCCTGGGTCTAGAGTTTTAGAAACATGGCACCCACTGCTGTATTTTTACCACAGTGCCCTGTGATCCCTGTGGGTGAAAGACAACGCAGGAAGCCTGCAAAGAGCTCCCACCCTGAGCCCTGTCACCTACCCCTGTGACCTGTGTGTACCAATAAACTCAGCTGTGAGGACAGCTGCCTGCTGCCCCTGTCAGTCCCCCAGCAAGGACTCCAAGACTGACACAGAGAAAGCAGGGCACCAGGCTTCCCTGGGAAGGTATCTAACTGAAGGACAGGCCTGTGTAGGAACCTCCTTCACAAAGGAGTTCTGCTCACCCTGACCTACTGGCATGTTTCCGAACCAGACTGCACGAGCAAAGACGGTCAACCTTTAGGTTAGCCACTGTCTAAACATTTAGATTTGACCAAGGACAGTAGTGTCTGCCACTATAATCACTATTGGGATGTGGTTCAGTGACACTGTACGTTGAGTTGGGAGCATAGCCCCAACCCCTGGCATCCATCCCAGCCTTCCTGGACTGGGAGTTGTATTGGTCTGGACTCCAAATCCCAGCATTCCAGGTCCTGACCACTCCCACGGGGTATTTAAGTGGGCTCCCAGAGGAGAAACACGTGGTTCCGGGTTTGCATGGGCTCCCTGCCTTTCTGTGTCCCCGCCATGCGCTCAGCCACCTGAGAGCATCTTACTTAATAAAACGATGGGCATTTTGATTCGGTTCGATTTGACTTAATTGAATTTTCTTGCGCTGGCGGAGCTGCTCTTCTTAGGATTTTTTCTTAACACTATGTACTTAGTGGGGCCCAGGAGTCAATCCCCAACACTTAAAAAAATGTTTAAGGAAATGGACTTTATAATGCTAAGATAATAACATATGCTGAGCGAGCAGTTCTTCCTAAATAAATGCAACGCTGAACGGAAAGGAAAATCCAGGCTTCAAATGAGATAATGAAGGTACACTGACAATGCTGGCGGTGGTGGCGCAGGCCTTTAATCCCAGCACTGGGAGGCAGAGGCAGGCGGATCCCTGTGAGTTCGAGACCAGCCTGGTCTACAGAGCTAGTTCCAGGACAGGCTCCAAAGCTACAGAGAAACCCTGTCTTGAAAAACAAACAAAAAAATCTAATTGGGACCAGAGTGACTTTTTCTTTTAAACTTTTATTTATTTTTATGTGTTTGTATGTATGCCTGTGTACCATATGTATGCCTATTGCTCATGGAGGCCAGAAGAGGGCACAGGATGCCCCAAAAGGCAATTACAGATGTTTATGAGCCACTATATCAGTCCTGGGAATCAAACCCAGGTCCTCTGGAAAAGTAGTCAGTGCTCTTAGCCACTGAGCCATCTATCAAGCCCTCCCGGCCAAGCCCACTGCCTACTCCTTCCCGAGATCCCCAGAAGGCTGGGTGCCAGCGTGTCTCAAAGAACAGAAAGAGGTTTTCTCATTATTCTACCCATTAAGGTAAAGCTAAAATGACTTCTGAATTGTCTATTTCAGTGTGTTTCTACCTTCCCTGGATAAACGGAGGATTACCACAGTGAGAGATGCCCATGGCTGCTGTTCCCAATCGGGAAGACAGGAATCAGATGAGTGGCATTCCTATGCCCTCCTGGCAGGCTCTGGAGGAACCATGATAAATGCAGGCAAAAGACAAAAAAAAGGCCGAGTTTAGAGAAAGTTCCATGAATTCAACCATTCCTGGATATTAGGTACCCAGTTTCTTCACAAGCCTAGGCTGCTATCCTAAGAGTCCTACAGATTGCTGAAATAACATATACAATCCTTGAACATAAAGAGAACTTCCTGAAATAGGAGCCAAAGTTTTCATTATATTTCCAGAGTCACTGCTGATATAACAAAGCTGCAGAAGATTGGGGGGGGCTTTTGGGTGGAGAAATGAAATTCCAATGCTCACCAGCCAGATGAGCTTCGCATGGCAGACCAGAGGGCCAACCAGGTACAGAGTAACATGGGGGGGGGGGGCGCACATGACCTCAGAATACACCAAGAGCCTGGAAAACCATCACCCAGTAAAAGAACTTCCGCATGAGCTGGTGAAGTAGCACAGTAGTGGTGGAAGGGAAGGGAGCGGGAGAGGGCTGGTGGGAAGGTAGGCAGAGATGCTGGAAATGGTTGTAATTTGACTTTAAATCTTCAACTGAGAAGAAGTAAAGGGAAGGGCTGGAGAGGGTTCAGCTGTTAAAGACTCGGGGCTAGCACCCGAAAAGACAAGACATGAAAGTGAGTACCCATATGTTCTAGGCATAAAATTATGGAGCTCAGGGTCATGTTGGAAAAGGTTTGGGTTTGGAAAGCTTCAAAGCACCAGTTTCCACCTACAGCCACGTGGCCAACTCTTGATGCAGTGCAGGAGATACCCAAAATTACAGCAATATGTGAATGCAGCCAAGCCGAATCGAAACCGGCAAGATCCTGTTTATGAGAATGAACCAAACTGTAGGTGTCGTCCCCCAAACCCCGTCCAGTTCCCCCCTACACACACAATAAAGGCAACACATATACAGAAGGACCAGTAAGGCACAGAGAGGCAGGACTCAGAGGTATAAATAAATAAATAAATAAGTAAATAAATAAATAAATGAGTGGATGGATAGATGATAGATAGATAGATAGATAGATAGATAGATAGATAGATAGATAGATAGATAGATAGAGGAAATAACTATGAGTTCAAAAAGTTTTCTCTAAGCTTTGCATATACACAGGTAGCAAGGAATCCTTTTCCTCTGCAAGTATGCTAGTCTGGTAAAGGTTCTGTTTCTAGATTGCGACAGTGTACATGCCTGTGACCATCCTCGGACGGAAAACTTGAGCCGATGAGTGCGACACATCAATGTAACACTCCAAACTTCCCAATTTTGAAGCATTTCTGAATCTGTACTTTCAGATTCAATCAGATTAGATTTCAGATTAGAACTGGTGAAGTAAGGACTTCATTACCCACAAAATTAAACCCTGACACTGGGCATATCCTCATTCTAAGTTCTCCAGTAAGAGCTGTTTATTCTGTGCACTGATGCACCCTTTACTATCCCAACATCTCTATGAAAAGTGTGGGACTTATTTTCCAAGACTTGCTCGTAGCTCAAAACAATTAAAAACTCATTCCATTACACTCTACTGCTCTGGCATTTCATATTCATCTTGTTGTACTTAGAATGCTTAGTGTAACTTCAAATTTCTTTTTTTTGTTTTGTTTTTTTCATTTTTATTATTTTTATTTATTTATTTATTTATTTGTTAAAGATTTCTGTCTCTTCCCCACCGCCGCCTCCCCTTTCCCTCCCCCTCCCCCAATCAAGTCCCCCTCCCTCGTCAGCCCAAAGAGCAATCAGGGTTCCCTGCCCTGTGGGAAGTCCAAAGACCACCCACCTCCATCCAGGTCTAGTAAGGTGAGCATCCACGAAACTGCCTAGGCTCCCACGAAACCAATAGGTTCAGTAGAATCAAAAACCCGTTGCCATTGTTCTTGAGGTCTCAGTAGTCCTCCTTGTCCGCTTTGTTCAGCGAGACCAGTTTTGACCCAGGCTTTTTCAGACCCAGGCCAGCTGGCCTTGGTGAGTTCCCGATAGAACATCCCCATTGTCTCAGTGTGTGGGTGCACCCCTCGCGGTCCTGAGTTCCTTGCTTGTGCTCTCTCTCCTTCTGCTCCTGATTTGGACCTTGAGATTTCAGTCCGGTGCTCCAATGTGGGTCTCTGTCTCTGTCTCCTTTCATCGCCTGATGAAGTTTAATATTCAGGAGGATGCCTATATGATTTTCTTTGGGTTCTCCTTCTTATTTAGCTTCTCTAAGAACCCGAATTATAGGTTCAATGTCCTTTATTTATGGCTAGAAACCAAGTATGAGTGAGAACATCCCATGTTCCTCTAACTTCAAATTTCTAAAGCTATTACAGGATATCGTGTAGTGAGATCACAGTTAGTATGATCCACAACTATCAGATCTGTTGTTTAAGATCAACTTAGGGTAATCCAACCCAGTAAACAATTAAGTAAAAAGAGAGAGAGAGAGACCATGACACACAGAAGGGGCCAGGCAGTCAGTGGGGAAACTACACTGCCCAGATGGCATGCCTTACAGCGTCTCATTTCCTAGGCAACCACTAGCATGCTTAGCCGCACTCCTCAGCAACCCTGACATCAACACGATCTCTTATGACTCCTCTTTTATTACCAATACTAAAATCTTGACATTTTTCTCAAGGATTTGATTCTAGCAATATCAAAGCAAGTGACATCAAACACTCCCAGTGTAAGCTCAAGCACCCTCATCTGGCTGTGTCACCATGAACAAGCTCATTTCTCACAGGGTATTATATACAGAAATTCCGTGCCTGTGTAGCTATGATCGCACGTACTGATGAGATCAGGCGGGTTACCGTGTGTTCCTGAATGAGCACACAGTTTAGGTGTTCATTGGTGTTGTCTAGACAGGATGCACTACAGAAGCCTGAAGCGCGTGCCTCATCTATGCTATCTAGTCTGGTCAACTCCCTGGGCAGGCCGTCCTGGAACTCAGTGTCCATCTGCCTCAGTCTTTTGGACTATAGGCACACACAATAATGCTCAACTTTATGTTTTCAGTAAGTATTTTAAATGTCTGTAAACACAAAAACCTCCAACCCCATTAGCGTCCTAAGATGCAAATGCAATATTTAAATAAACCAAAAGCCAGTCTCATATCCTGAACTATATTATACTTTCTATTTGAATTTCCTGCGAGTTCTCCCAGGATTGAACTGCTCCTTTTTCCTCTGAGACCCACATAAAGGAGACACTGGATCCTGCTCAGTGATGTTCTTCACCCTGGAAAGCTCGGATCCTGCTGAGTGATGTTCTTCACCCTGGAAAGCCCTGACTTCTTGACCAGCCCTTAATCTTTCTAAACCCTCCCTCCTCATTCTTTGTGCCTCTACTTGCTGTTATAACCTCAGTCAACTAAGTGGCCTAAAGCAAGTTTACATAAAACCCTGAGCTATCCAGGTACCTGCAGGGTGCTCTCAGCCTGCCCACCCAACCCTGAGCAACCCAGGTACCTGGGCGCTCTCAGCCCGCCAATTCCCTTTCTAACCTCATCTTATACTTCCGCTTTTGCTTCTCTAGTCAGCCATCTCCTACCCTACACCCCCACTCTACAGCCCACTCTCACTAGCTTCTCAGGAATACTTCTCAACACATACACACACCCCAAAGATGACATAGTCTCTCCCCTGAAGTCCTCAGCATCCTCCCAGTTTCCCACAGGGTATCTTACGGCTACTTCTAAACACTTCTCCTCCCCATAACAGGACTCGCACACCTAACTCACAACAGGCACTCAGGAAACAGTGCTCTGAATTAAATAAATAAAAGCAGCAAAGCCATAGGTATAACCACGGTCGGAAAATCTGTGGGAATTCAAAGTGCCCATTTTACAATGAAAACACAATTTTCAGTCTTGCAAAGAAAAGAAAACACACACACCACCCTGATAATGGTCTTGGCCCAGGACCATCTCTTCTAAAACAACATCTTAATGTTTAGTGTGCAAAAGAAACCAAGACATATGGAGTGAGTTTCCTAGCAAGTACATACAGATTTTATAAGAAACAGCAAAGGGGCTGAGAAACTATGCTCTCCACAGCAGAGAACTTGGTCTTTTCCTCACTCCAAACCCAGCTGGAGCTCTTCTGCCTCAATAACACGGCGTTTCCTCTTTGCGTTGGTGACTTTCCAACGTTCAACACTTTCCCCAATCCCAGGAAGGAAAATAAGCAATGACAAAAAAGAAAAAAAAAAAAGCA
Organism: Alexandromys fortis; assembly: GCF_014885135.2. NCBI lineage: Eukaryota > Metazoa > Chordata > Mammalia > Rodentia > Cricetidae > Alexandromys > Alexandromys fortis. Next base: position 1,261,700 of record NW_026068094.1, on the reverse strand, counting down.
ACTCCGTCAAGTCCTCGTGTGCCCTGCCCCTCTGTCTGGGCACCGTCCACACTCCCTGAGGCTAGGCTGGCCTCCCCTCCACTCACTGCAGTAAGGCAGCCTTTCCAAGCCCCCCTGCCCTCACTCTCACTTTCCTAAACATCTACCAGGGGAATTACTCCTCCCTCCCTCCAGTCCAGTCCACGAGGGGGGGGGTGGCTCACGTGGAGTTTTCACACCCACCCGTGACAACAGGATTACTCTTCCATACAGCAGGGCCTATCTCAGACATGCAGCCCCGTTAACGGTTCAGAAACAAAGAACTTTGAAATACACAAGGAAAACTGGAAAGGGGAGGAAGCCAGGAAGTGAGGGAGTGTGAATGAAAGCAAGCTGCCACCCCCTCAGCCATGTCCTCCTTTATGTCCAGCCTCAGCCTTCCTTCCAAGTGCCTACATCCCTTTCCACAAGAGGAATCTCAGGGTGCCCCCGTCACCTTTCATCAAAGAAGCCTGTCTTTCCAGCAAATGGAAAACTGCAGAGGACCACAACTGAACACACTAAGAGACCAGTGGACTGTGGGAAACCCAGCCCCAGTGGGTATACCTCCATCACAGCCCCCGAATCCACGGCTCAGAGAACACTGTGGAAGAAGGACATGGAGGGGTTGGAGAGAAGGTAGCTGGGAGAGGCTGGAGGGGGAAAGGATGGAGGGAAGTGATGTAATTCTGTTTCAATTAAAAACATATTTTTTAAAAAAGAGGAAATCTCAGCAGTTTAATTTATGGAGAGGTCAGAGAAGAACCACAAACCTATGCTTGGCTGAGAGTTGAGCGCACGGCTGCCCTCTTCTGCCTGGACACAAGGACTGGCTCACCAGGGTACTCAGAAATTACCACAAGATCTAACAACGTGGAAGGCTGTCCCGACGTCCCTGCAGAAACATCGCATGCACATTTCCCAGCAGGGGGCTGGCAGTCCACCTTACCCAGTCTCAGAGATGAACGTCTGCACCAGCGGTCTCTAATAAAGATTTACTAGACCGACAGCTGAGTTACTGAGACTTTCCGAAGATGGTAGTCTAATGATACGTTCTTCTAAAAACGAACAGTAGCCACCTTCCCAAGTGACTCAGTGCATGCCAAGGAGGCTTAACAACAGTGTGACCGGATCAGAAACGATGGCATAAATTCACCACTAGCAGCTACCAGAACAAGAGGACTCTTCTACCCAAACAAACTGCCCTTACCACAGAAGTGATAGATCAGGTACTGAGTTTATCCTGTCAGAACAAATCTATGCTTGCACACACCAAAACTATTCCAACAAACAGGAACTCAGAGACCCAAGAAGAGCTGTCCTCACAGTTGATCCAAAGGGGCTCTGTCTCTGTCTGCTGCCTCGTTCTCTCAGGGTGTACAGGATGCATTACTTCATTCAATAGCCATTCCCTGTGTCTCTAAGGGGTGGCAGATAAGTATATACAAGTACCGTTGTCCTCAGCCGTCCAGCAGAAAGAACAGACACTACCGAAGAAAAAAGCTTCAAAGCACATTAGACTGAGATACAAGTTACAGGATTAAGAACCTCATATGGGGCTGGAGAGATGGCTCAGTGGTTAAGAGCATTGCCTGCTCTTCCAAAGGTTCTGAGTTCTATTCCCAGCAACCACATGGTGGCTCACAACCATCTGTAATGAGGTCTGGTGCCCTCTTCTGGCCTGCTGACATACACACAGACAGAATATTGTATATATAATAAATAAATAAATATTTTTTTAAAAAAAAGAACCTAATATGGTTCTCGCTGACTGTCCAACAAGGCCTGCCGGTTTCATCTCTACACTCCAGTACCTGATACAGGCTTAGCACACAATATGATCTTAATTTAAAAAAGAGAAAAACCCTCATTTTAGCAAACAAATGTGAGTCCTAGTGTTTCTATGGCCTTCACATCCCCTATCTCAGAGGCAGTCACAGGAGAGTTATTAGTTAGAGTTATGAGCTACAGTGGCAGAATGGGAGACCCTCTACGAGTTCTTGGAAGACTCTAAAGTCATGTCTTGCCTGGATCACAAAGTATTGAACACGATGACAGCCATCTAAGAGTTGACTTTAAACCAGAAATTCTTCACCCACAGATTTTGCAGTGCAAGTAACAAGGTGAAAGTTTTAGGACAAGAAGAGGGATAGAACTCTTCAAATTAAGAGAGGTCCAAAAAGGCTAGGAGCTTTGCTATGCCACCCCCGAAAAAAGTGCTTTTCTGTTAAACTATGTATGTTTTGTTAAGGGTAAAAGTGCGACTTGTCCAGCCCTGAGCGCCTATCTTTGTTTTTCTGAACAGGAAGAAACTTAGTTTTGAGGGTGGAGATGAAGAAGAAAGTTACTGAGCATCCAAAGCCACCCTCTCACACAGTGTGGGGTGCGTGTGGACACACACACACACAACTGAGCATAAAGCCACTCTCTCATGCAGTGCAGGATGCATGCACGCGCGCGCGCGCACGCACACACACACACACACACACACACACCTACACACACACACACACACCTGCACTGAATGGCCTCCAAAAGAAGTCAGCTGCATCCTGTCATGGGGCAGACTACACACCAGCCACAATCACACACAGTACTGAACCAAATCCTCCAGAACCTGAAGGGAATCTTCCCCCATGCTCCAGACTGAAGCTCTGAAGCTCTAACCAGAGGCAAAAGCAATGCATCCTTCTTGGTGAGCAATCCTGGCTCATGAGAGGGAAATTCTCATGAGAGAGAAGTTCGCTTTCCTCTCTCCTTCCTCACTCCTTTTCCCTTCCTGTCTCTCTCTGTCCATGGCTCCAACAGGAAACCAGCCTGTTCTTCCACACAGTATTGCAGGATTTACCATGCTTCCACAGGCCCAAACAGCAAGGCCACACGACCATGCTTCCTAGGAACCTCTGAAACCGTGAGCCAAGATAAGGCCCTCTCCTTGTGAGCTGACTGAGGTACTCTGTCACAGCGGCAGAAAGGGTCCACCTCAAATCATCTCCAGCTCCATCTCACTTCCATTTGCTTTTTCTCTAAGCTAAAAAGTCTTCACTTGACCAAAAGCACAGAGTGTGACTAACACATAAAACTGGGGCAATCCAAGGACAGGAATGTTATTTTTTTCTTTAAAGCCTAAACATCCACAATCACATTGGCACTGCCTATTCATCTGCATCTGGCTGCAATGTTTCTTCAATAAAGCACTGAGGTAAGAGGAGGCCGGTAAGGATCAAGTTCACGGAACTCCACCAGAAGACAGAACTGGATGTTAACTACTTAGGAATAAGTTCACAGCCATGATGAAACAGAAACAGACTAATAACAAGGCCATGCACACGCTAACAAACCAAACTCATAACTACTAGTCAAGAAGAAAAGAACGGTACCTTCTCATGGTTTTCAATTAATATTTCTACAACGATATTCTGAAACTTCAGGTCCATGATGGCGGCAACAGTTTCTTCCTGAGGTCTCATCAGGGTTGGGCCAAACACCACTCCTAAATTTGCCACGGTCATTAGGTTCTGCTTCGAGTGATTTGACACACTAATATTGAAGAAGAAGGAAAAGAATCGTTGTTTGGTAGTGATCTAGACAGAGCATTCGCTATTCTGTAACTCGGCATTTCCTTAACTCAAGTTGCCCTCGGTGTCCGCCTGTGACAGCTGGACCAGGAGCAGCAGCGGCTCACACAGGCTCTCCGTTCTCTCCCCACCTTCCCCCCCACCCCCACCCCACAATAACCAGTCTCCTCAGCTCCAGGCTCCCTCCATCATGTTATTCGGATTCACTTCCTGTCCAAAGCAACAGAGTCAGTCAGCTGACCTAGGGCAGCAGCTGCTCAGCAGTGAGCGAGGCAGTGCAAGGCTTTCCTCCTCTCGGTGTTCTCTCGGGGTGTGTCACGGGCATGGAAAGACGGCTAACACAGCTGGGACCTTGCCCAGGTGAAGTTTTATGAAGCTGTTCCCGCTGGCAGTCCCCATGATAGCCAGCTCCTTCCTAGGCAGCCATTCTCTCAGCAGGTCCATTATCACTGCTTATATGTGTATGCTCAATATTAAACAGATAAGCGGATTTGTGCAGCTATAAAGAACTGTGCAGTTGTCTTGAGCCGCTGATTGAAAATAAAAATAGAATTTCCTAAATTAATCGTATTTGTCTCACAAGAGTAAGTCATACTGCTAGTCATTTCAACAAGCATGTCTTCTTCCACAAAATCCACATTTATCATGTATTAGCTGCACATAGAAAAACAGCGGCTTGGACACTCCCCCTTCCCCCAGATCATCATTCCCCTGCTTCCACAGATGTGTAGGTCCTTGCCCCACTTCCTGACGATCAGTGTGCTCCATCACAGCAGCGTCACCCACTCCTCCCAGTCCTGGTGCTCCCAGTGGTCCTACAACTTGATTCAGGACGCCGTCCCACCAGAGACCGTCCAGCATGACGGCTCAGTCTGACGCACATTCTCCGAGGTCTTGCACACCTTGCCCTTTTGCACTGAGCTGAAACCATTTCAGCATTCTCTCTACTCCATACATCACAGAGCAGGGCCGTCATTTATTGTGTTCTATTGTGACCACTGAAACCACAGTTCCAACTACTGCTCCTCACTCAAATTTTATAGGTAGAGGGATCTGGGGTTCGTTTTTACTTTGAAAAGGTTAATTTCTCGACTGAGTTAATATATTCCGCTTTTTAGGTAGGAAACATGAATGGCCCAGACCCACAGACTAGACCGGAGTTTTTAAAGGACATGCTCAACCACAGCACTGGGTGTGTGTAGAACCAAGCTCAGTCTGCTAACAGATTTATAATCATACTTCCATAATCTGGGATGGGGCAATATATAGCTGTCGGCAGTGGTGACAATCATTACCCAGCCTCAGCAGGCAGAGGGAGGAACACTCACTTGGTTAGGTGTTTCACCAAGATATCCAACATCTCCTTGTTTTTCTCTGGCAGTTTGTGCACCAAGAAATGGATGGCATTAACACGGGCCTCTGGGCTGCCACTTTCTTTTTTAAAAAGGGAAAGGAAAAAGAGTTAATAGAGTACTTAGAATCAAAAATATTACCCCTAACTAGAAATCATAACAGTTTGTCTGTTCAGGATCAGAAAAGAGAAGGCACTTAAGCATTCTTGGCCTTTCCTAATGCATGCCTTTCCCGGGCTGGTGCTAATGGCACACGCTGCCCCAGCAGTCTCTCCCTTGCCAGCATCTCTTCTAGTCAGCCCAGTTCACGTGACCTAAGTCCAACAGCAGCACTAAATACATCAGAAGAAAAAGCACATTTATCAGCCAAAATATCAAAAGCAAAAGAAATGTTTAATAAGAGGTTGTATATAAAAGTCTATAGATGTTAATTAAGATGACTGTCTAATGTTGACGTTATTAATAAGAACATAATTTCAAATCATTGCCTTGATTTTTAAATAAAAATAAAAGCAGAAAGTGAAGAAGCAGTCATATGTGCACAGGAATAAGAATCACTATCAAGGATAGAAATTTTGTCATCGGGACGTTAGAACCTTAAAGGCGCTGTAATGAAAGACGGCTATTCCCCGACTCTACAATGAAAACCTAGTGTGATACTTCAGGAATCACCACTTGGAAATGTGAGCTAAGGAGATGATTCCCCCTCCACTGATGTGTTCCTCCTTTCTAACAATCTGTTTGAGAAAAGAGTAGAACCTTCCACTTCATGTCTCAAGTCCCTCTTCCCAGGAGCTACTATCCACCAGATCTCTCTCTCTCTCTCTCTCTCTCTCTCTCTCTCTCTCTCTCACACACACACACACACACACACACACACACTTCTCCCGTACCTGCATTTTGAGCTCTTCAATTGACACTGTTTTGTTTTGACATTAAATCTTTCTACTAATAGGCATTTCCACAAGGTAATATAGTCCTACCCACCCCAAAAATACATTATTTTCTATTACTTATGCTATCTGCATTTTGCCATATTTTCATTGATATTAGCTGAAAAGAATGAAAAGCATATCGTTTTTATTTAGGGTACTTAATTAATTGTACAATAAATTCCTATACTGTGCCAAGAATTAAAGAGTTTGCTGTGACAAAAAAAAAATCAGAACTGGGAAACCGCACATCAGCATCCATCACACTTCCATGTCTATTTGCTTATGATGTCATAACAACCACAGCTGCCGATGAGGCCGTAGATATGAGCAAGCTTATGAGAGCTCAACAAAACACATGGGCAGACCATAAATTCTTTTAATATGTAAATGACATGTGCCAATAATATCATAATGTAAGGAAGTTAGAAGCAGCAACCTTCCAAGTAGCTCCTAGGAGACACACAGCTTCAGCCTGTCCTCCTGTGGGCCTCATCTACTGTGAAGTGAACACTTCCAGCTAAGCGAAGCAGGAGACATTACAAACTCAATCCCTGTAATGCCCACATGTCCGCATTCTTCCCCGTGTGTGCTTCCCAGCAAGAATCGAATGGAATGCTCTGGTTAAGCAAATACCATGCACTGGATCCTACACTGTCTCTCATTAAAAATGGCTTTGGTTATTCAGTGCTGCACAAGTAGCCTGGCTATAAAAAGCAAACACACAACACAGAAACACAAGTATTCTAGTTTGAGCAACAGTTGGAAGGCAACAGTTGGAAGCTGGTTTTAAAGACACAACACCAGACTGGTACCCAGGATTAAGCTATCTACTTCATGTTAAGTCCAGCATGAGTCCAACCCAGCAGGATGGTCCATGCTCACCACTGACTATAGAACACAGACTACATCATTCTCAAGAGCAACAGGCTTCACAGGGGAAGGCTTTCAGGTAGCTGCTACCGGCTTTGCACAGTAGACACAATCCTTTCAATTCAAGGCACTTGTAGCTTATGGATTTCTAGCCCCCAAAGCAGAGCACAGTATCTCGTAGATAGGTGCTTCTGGTTCTTTTAGTAAAGCCCAACAAGTGCAGTCAACAGTTAAGGCTTTTGAATTTCTAAGATTGAAAAATGTTTCCGATGAATTCAGTACAGAACAGTTGAGTTTTTCTTTGACAATAAGAAACAAAAAGATACACACACTTTGTAGCGAGAATACAAACAAAATTCTTATCTTCTTCGTGTTATCAACTTGAGAAGCTCACATTCTCAACAGAAAATGATAGGAATAAAATAAATAAAACGATGAAAGGAAAAGAAGGGGCCAGCGAAGCCTGACGCCCCTTCAGTGAAGGTGAGAGCATGCTCTCCGCATCCAGAACACACAGAAACCGCCACACAGTGGGAAAGAATCAGTTAGTTCCCATGCTGGCATGACGGGCAACCACAAAGGCTGGCTGTGTGGGGTCACTTTAATCTCCAGTTGAGCTCGCAGACTTGTAGCAAAACCAGGTAAGCTGCACCGCTTTCAACGGAAAATGAGTTTAACCACAATCCCAATTCACCAGTATTCAAAAAGAGGAGAGTAACTTTGGCCATCTGATTTCTGTAACTGCACTCAATTCTTATAAGCACATATGCAAAATGCAAGAGGATCTGCTCCCACGCCCCTTCCCAGGAGGCACTGAGTACTAGAGGGCAGGTACTCACAAGGGAGGGAAAGGAGAAGTCAAACTCTGCCCTAAACACACTGGACCGAGTAAACCCATTTAGCACGTGTAGCTTTCCTCATTAAACCAGATTAGTGTGGGTCCCTTTCAACAGCTACTGCACGGAGGTGCAAATCCATGCCAACTACAGGAGCTGCAGTATTCCTTTATAATAGCCCTGTCATACAAATCAGCATGAAAACTCTGATAGCAAGGCCACACGGGCAGGAAACTAAACTCTGGGTACGGACCCAACAGGTGACAGAACTATTCCATCTACCTGGCTCTTTACAACACACAGTTTAATAGACCAGCAAACCCCACCATCTGGGGCCTCGTTACCTCCTAATGGGTAGGAGCTTCCTCACCTGATAAAAGACATTTGCAATTAGGATTCTGAACACTCCACTGTTAGTCATACATGGTAATAAGTCTCATGACACTAACTTGTGTAATGTAAAACCTCATTCCATAATCACTCTTTCTCCAGAATGCAAAAACTCAGAGATGCAGGCTGACGCTCCTCAGCTTTTCCAGGATATATGATGAGCAACCTGAAACTTTCCTCTAGCTAAATTTAATTTCTTTCTTGTTTGCCAAAAATGCCACAGGGAAGAAATCAAAACAACTAAGCATTTGCTTGTGTTTTTGCCAAGAAAACCTTCCCCCACTTCCTTGATCAGACAAATCTTTTTTGAAATAACTCTCAACACAACTGTATTCTGCCCTTTCTCAAAAGCTTTCTCTCTGTGTGCAGTTTAATACAGCCAACACAGTGACTCTTTCCGCAACAAATTAGGAATCTCACAGTCTGGAGCTGCAACCTCACAGGAAGGCAACATTAAAGGCCATGTTCAGGCAGCAGTGGCATAGGGCCCAAGGAGATTGCTGTAAGTTTTCCAACAGATTAAAGTCCAGGGGGGGGGGGGCAATTTCAGCTACTGTCAATGAGCCTATGGAAACCAATACTGCAGAGTCCAGCCAGTGGAGGAGCTAAGTTTTAATTTTAAGTAATGGCCTCTACAATCTATCAAGTTACTTTATATGTAAGCCTCACTCTCAATGTCCTTAACTCTGAATCAGCTAACAGCAGTACCCTTCAGAAGAATGATCAAGCGTACTGAGGATAAAAACAGAGTTGTACGGCAAAAACATACCCAGTTCTGTCTGCACCAAACACACACTCTCATCATACTGCAGATACACAGAATGGGCACGAACAAACACTCATGGGTACAGGAGTCAAAAACTACCTAACTTCACATTAAAATTCACCAGCTCTTGGCCTTTTTCACTCAACATGTAGCCTATATGATTCATTATCAAGTAGTTTGTGCTTCTGGCATTATCTCATAATAATCCTTCTGTCTGTGTTGTCTATATAAATGTCTTTGTAAGTGAAACTATCTCCAGATTATACCGTCTCCAAATCCATTATCTATTCAACCCCCTAAAAGCTGAATATTGATCAGCCTGTTCTATAGTATTCTGTTCGTGCCAATACCAGGTATCCATAGTGTAATGAAGACAGAACTGGCCCTGGAGTCAAGAATCTGCTGTGGCCTTACACATTTAGTTTCTGCCAAAGCAAAGAAGGAATGGGTACCTGTTAATGTCCACGCATGATCCGCTACCAAATCTTTTTGCTTGCTTTTTTTTAAAATTATTTATTTTTATTTTATGTGCATTGGTATTTGCTATAAGTGTCAGGTCCCCCGGAACTGTAATTACTGACAGCTGTGAACTATCAAGTGAGTACTGGGGATTGAACCTAAGTCCTTGCAAGAGCAGTCAGCGCCCTTAACCACTGAGTCATCTCCCCAGTCCCTGCTCACTTCCACCTAAAAGTGATCTCTCCTTTCAACACAGATGGTAACACTATTAAGTTAAACTTTCATGTGGAAGTTGTTAATGTGTGCACACCATCAACCACAAACCTGAGTCTTTGTATATCCACATAATACTTACTGGCTGGAACAATGAAGTCTCTGTGTAACTCATAGGTCATAAGAGGTTCTGGAAGACTCCTGGGGTGGGGGAGGAAACAGTTCAATTACCAAATGATCCAAACAGGCATCACCGAGTTACTTATAACATTACATTAAACTGCTTGTGCGTGTCTGAGTTAACCTTTAAATACCAAAAGATAAGGAAACCACAACACGAACTGGTGATTGTCCTGGACGCTGCCAACTCCTAACCAATAACAAGTTCTTATCAGGTCAACACTTCATATCTAATCTCGGAAAGTGTCTGAACATCTATCTGCAAATAAAGTTTCATATACTAATATTTTAATGTAAATATTTTATATAACCAAATATAAGCAGTTTTGAAAGCATCTTTAAAACATTAATATCAGGGGCTGGAGAGATGGCTCAGTGGTTAAGAGCATTGCCTGTTCTTCCAAAGGTCCTGAGTTCAATTCCCAGCAACCACATGGTGGCTCACAACCATCTGTAAAGAGGTCTGGCGCCCTCTTCTGGCCTTCAGGCATATACACAGACAAGAATATTGTATACATAATAAATAAATATTAAAAAAATTAATATCAAAATAATACACAGAAAATGTTAAAGAATTTTAAAACAAATCCTCTCCTCTGATATTTCTGTTAAAATAACTGGTTTTCATTTTTATGCCTAAATACATATAGAGCACTTGTTCTCAACCGTGGGTCGTGACCCTTTTGGGGTCACACAGCAGACATCCTTGCATATCAGACATATACATTATGATTCATTACAGTAGCAAAGTTAGAGCTATGAAGTACAGCAAAAAAAGTTTTAAGGTTGGGAGTCACCACAACCCCCTGTATGAAAAGGTCTCAGCATTAGGAAGGCTGAGAACCACTGATTCAGAAGAAACATTTAAAAAGAAAATCGATGGCTTTGTAATCTATCGCTATGAAACAGTGGGATAAAATCAAATTGGTAACAATGTAAAAATATATACAGCACTTGGTTTTTTTTTGCAAACTGCATTATGCGAATAGTAGCGGATTTTATCCTGTGAGTAACACAATGTCTACTCTGGAGGCCACGGGGCCATAAACCTGGGGCTCGGAACTGCCCTGATTGTTTAAAAACACAACCAAAGACACACGTGCACTTAAGCATGCACGTGTGCACTCACACACTTAAACATTTATGCAAAAGCTGCAAACAGTGCAGAGACAAGGGAGGCTCTTCCATGTAGACAAAAGGGTGGACTTCATGAGAACAGAACAAGCTTTCGCTCACAGATCAAGCAACAACGCTTCAAACACAAGCAAAATCTGACAAGACTACATGGAGAAGGCAAACCCACAGCTGCGGGCAGAGGTGGGAATTGGAAGCAGGAGAAAGAAAATTAGTGAGGACACAGAAAGTCTGAGTAAAACTACCCACCCCTTCACCTAAGTCAGGCGCTTTAATGAAATGACTGTCTACCTAAAAGCAGTATACAAAGATCAGAACACATGGGCAATTTGCTTTGTAAGACAAACTATATTCTTGGCTATGAAACAAATCTTTATCAATTATTGAAAGTTTAAGTCATAGGCAGCTCACTCTTTGGCTTCAATAAAAACAGAGGAGCTGAGGAGATGGTATGGAAAGCACCTGTGACAAACATGGGGTCACATCAAAAGCAGAGTGTGGTGCTACAATGTATCAGCCAGTTCTGAGGAGGCAGTGGCATAAGGACCTGCCCAGGGCTTACTGACCGACCAATCAGTAAGCTCCAAGTTCAATGGACTGAATATCCTATCTCAAAAAAAGAAGGGAGTGACAGCCAAGGCCACACTTCAACTAAGGATATTCACAGACGGTGAATAAGTTCACACAGCAAGAAAATTCTGGACACTGAGGAAGTTCACACTAACGACTGAAGTAAGAAAAGCCAACCGTGTTCAGCAGACACAGAGGGAGCAGGACCTGCGCGCTTTCGGCGGGCAATGCATCTCATCTGGAGAAGCCATGCAGTTTCCAGGAAAGCTAAGCACATATCTCCACATGGTCCAGGAGTGTGCCCACTAGGATTCATCCGAAAGAAATGAAAGTCTTTGTCTCTACCAAGATTTCAACAGACATTTAAGTATCTTTACACACAAGAGCCAAGAGCTACAGACCACCCAAACGCACAGCGATAGATCAGTGGATTTCAGCATGCCACAACAATGATTCCAATAAGTGAAGCTGACATCTTTGAAGTACATACTGAAAACTTGCACTTATAAAGATCATAATCGTGTAAATTAACACACAAAGACAGAAGGCAGGTAAATGCTCCTACTGATGAGGCCATGATGAGGGAGGAAAGGAGACTGGAAGAAAAGCTCAGACGGGTGATGGACAGGCTCAGCTCCCTGATTGTGATGACGGCCCACAGGTGTATAGAGACACCAAGTTATGAGAATATATACTATAAATATGTGCAGCTCACTCCAAATAGTTATTCTTCAAAAAAAAGCTGTAAAAGGTACATACACCTGAGTGTTTCTACTTAGAATAAAAAATACCCATGAGATTCACCAAGAGAAGCTATTCAAAAATCAAAGCTACATAAAAATATGTTTTAGGACATATTTTTCAGTGTACCCAGACACACAAAGCAGAACTTGCCAACAAGGGCAACCGAAGACTGAGGGAGCTAATTGCCTTGGCGCTCTCTCTCCACCCTCCTTCCCTCACTAACTAAAGAGAAGCATTCCCTGTGACATCGCAGCCTCAACCAGGAGGAAGATGTTCTCGGGGTTTCATTTCAAAGTACAGACCAGCAGAAAGTCCTGAGGGAAACGAAAGGTTACCCATTTGCACAGAAGGAAAGTTCGGGTGCTGGGTCAAAAGGAAAGAAGCATACTTAGCAACACCATGGAGAGCATTTCTCCTCCAGGAAGACTGAATTTGTGTCTAAGTATCTTCTGCCAGCTACTTCTATCACTGCCATATGTCTAGCTGGCAATACTACATAAAAATAAATATCATTGATGCTAGGGAAGCAGTAATAGAAATGACAAGTTCTCATCCAGATTCTTTTAGCCTGACTCACTGCACGGCTCAGCCTCCCACCAGACATGTATTCCAGCCACCCCTCTCCACCACCCGCTGGGATCTGCTGGAGGATATAAATCATAATATTTACTCAAGCTGCTGTTTCCTTCCTTAAAGACCCATTCCAATTTCCACACTTAAAAGAGGTTTCCCCCAGGTAAGGTTCCCTTGACCAGAAACACCACAAACAGCTCACTTTTTGCCTAACAATGGGAAACTGTGGCAAGGAACACATCACTGGCCATCAAAACCACAGCCTGCCTGGACAGGACATCACTGGCATGGGGGTGGGGAGAGGTGGGGGGACACGGGTGGGGACGGGCGAGGACGGGCCTGGGATTCGGGCCTCTCACACAGAGAAGTACAACACTGCCCCAGGTCAGCAGAAGACAAAAGAGGTACCATGCATAGGTTCACTATGACTGTTTTCTTTTTCCAAGACACAGCCAGGCTGCTCCCCCTGCTTTCCAAATCTACCTGGTGCTTTGACAGGACCCTTCCTCTGTCTCCAGCTTAGCATCGATATTGTGGCACGCAATTTGCAGCGAGTATTCAAAGGCGAATGGTTAAGAAGAAAACAACTCTAAAGTTCCGCACTAGGTCCTGGTGCTGTAAGTGGCAGAGCTGGGATTTCAACGCCGCCCGGCCAGCTGACTCCAGACCTCTACCCCATCCAAAGAGCAACAGTCAAAAGAAATATAATTGTTCTGCCCACAACTCTGAAGGAATATGGAGGTAAAAAAAAAAAAAAAGTCAAGTTTTCTCCCACTTAAAACAAGAACCAGAAGAATAAACCAATCACCTAATCCTAACTGATGCACCCGCGGTGGCTGAGCACAGCACAGGAGCAAAGATGGCAGCCAACCTTGTGCATCTCCCAAAGCTTCTGCTGTCCTGGGATAACCATTAACACAGGCAGAACGCCTAGATTCAACAGATTTAGGACTAAGTTGTATAATAGCAGCGTCTCAGAATATTTTCTGTATGCAATGTCTAATTTAAAGTGGAATTCAATGGAATACAGCAATGTTCTGAGAAAACGGCAAATAACGCGACACAAGATCAGAAGGAACTAGCTCCAGAGAGGATCAAGATCCAAAAGTTAAGTGTGCATAAGAAGTCTCTTGGTTATCAAGTTAACTCCCTACAAGGGAAAAGAAAGGGGCCCCATGGAACAAGAAGCAGAAAGCGTAATTTACTACCAAGAGTTCAATGTTTTTTCTCAAGCTTTCCATTGATAACTGTCATTTTGGTCAATTTCTCCTTCTGCACGAGGCATAATATACCAAACAGCAAATGGATCCAAGGCTACCAGAATGGAGCACGCACAATTCACCCTGTTTGTATCCCATCCACTCTTTCCTTGGCCCCTCTAACAGGGGTTTTCTCAACTTCAGCACTACTGCCATTCAGGATCAAACAATTCTCTAGGGAAGGAGGGGGAAGGGTGTTCTATGATTGCAGCTCATTTCCAACCTCCATCTACCAGGTATCAGTAATACTCCCTCCAGTAACTGTGACAATTGGGGGGGGATGGTGTATGACAGTCTCCATGGACAGCTTAGCAGTTAAGCTGGCTGACTGCTTTTCCAGAAGACCCAGGTTCAGCTTCCAGAGCCCACACGACAGCTAAGAATCCTATGTAACTCCAGTTCCAAAGGGATCTGATGCCCTCATCTGGCCTCCGTGGACACAGCACATGCATGGTACATAGACATACGTGCAGGTAAAACATCCATACACATAAAATAAAAATAAATAAACCGCAAAAAAAAGTATGCATGTATCATCAAAAATCCTCTAGATGGCCGACCAGCCCTAGGTGAGAACACAGCTGGAATGCCTCAGTGACATGATGGGACACCACAGTGAACAGTGCACATGAAATTCCATCTCTCCAGGGAGCATACAGCCACCCGCCCAGACGGGCTCACGCAATACGATCCGCATCTAAACCACAGTCACGGATACTAAGGATGGATGTCAGCGTTAGTGTTTGCTCCAGTAACAACTGAGAGTAACAATAATGCACACAATAAATTTAAAAAGGAAAACTTTCTTTATATGAAATGCTCAAAAGCTTAATGGATCCCTGAACCCTATGCCAAATTTTAGTAAGACTTGAGAAGGAGGACAAACAGGCAGCAGCAAGCAGCTGACTGAGAGAACAGGAAGAGAGCTGCATGGCCTGAAGCAGCACGGCGAGTCATGGGGATTCATCAGACACCCTCTCTGGATCTCCGAATCTGAAATACCCCGTCTTAAAACTCACAAATTAGATCCTTTCGTGCTCATGGAAGCCGACGTACTGCTACATGAACACCAGGCTACAACTGTATCAGCACCTTACATCTGCCCTGCACTGGGCAAGCACAGACACCTCTCACCCTTTCTGCTGCAGAAACATCAAACCTCAAAGAGCCCGGGCACAGACTTCCCGCCAGAACTGTAGCTCCCTGTTGTTGCTGTCAGTGAACCCCAGCTTTGCAATCACTGAGTGATGTGGGAAGGTCATTTGTCTATCTGTTGCTTTCATTGGTTAATTAATAAAGAAACTGCTTGGCCTGATCGGTCAGAACATAGGTGGGTGGAGTAGACAGAACAGAATGCTGGGAATGAGGTCAGACGCAATGGAGCCAGCTGCCAGGTCAGACATGCTGAATCTTTCCTGGCAAGCCACCACCTTGTGGTGCTACACAGATTATTAGAAATGGGTTAATCAAGATGTGAGAGTTAGCCAAGAAGAGGCTAGATATAATGGGCCAGGCAGTGTTTAAAAGAATACAATTTGTGTGTTGTTATTTCCGGGGCAAAGCTAGCCACGCGGGAGCCGGGCGGGATGAAAAGCAGGCCTACTTGCCTCCTCACTACAACTGAGCTCCTTTATTCACAACGAAACAACAGCCAAAGCACGGGATGCTTCTCCGATTCCAGCCCTACGTTATTCTCTGTAATAAAAGATCTTAAATTTTCTTAAAACCTCAAGTAGACTTTTTAAATACTTTTATGTCCAATCACATACTGTTCTATTCAAGATAGCTAAATTAAAGCAAAGTCTTCACTTTAACTTAAAACATAAACAAAAGATTCCCTGTTGCTACACGTATATAATAGAAGTGTTCTCCAAGTATTTCAGGGTCCAAGCTTCTCTGCTGCAGTTTACTTGGTAATGATGTTTGCAGTGGTTTGAATGAGAATGACGCCACAGGCTCATCTATTTGAACGTGTGGTCCCCAGTGAATGGAACTATTTGGGAAGGATTAGGAGGCGTGGCCTTGCTGGAGAAAGTGTCATTGGGCTGGGCTGTGAGGAGTCAAAAGTCATGTCAGGTCCAGTTCCCATCCCCTCCCTCCCTATGTGTGTCTGAAACTGTAAGCAAGCCCTCCATGGCCATGGTGTCTCTGCACAGCAACAGAGAATGCTCCTCACTACTGGTGGCTCCATCTCCTGGAATGTCATCGTGTATCTCACAGACTTTCTCCTTGTCAGTGGGTGACAACAGTCATGGCTGCTCCTGTGGACAAGGGACAGGGCCTCACCTCAGATACTGTTTCAAGGCACTGGTTACCGTCTTCACTTCCCAATCTACGGAACTCTCCAGGTCCAGCTCGTTGCATGTTTTTTCATCTGGTGAACAAGCAAAAATAAAAAATTCGTTAAAAATCTGGCCATCCAAAGTACTGACTACCTCACAAGACTTCCTACTTTAAGTGGCTAAAACAACAGATAATCAATCCTGGAGTTTCTCAGGGAAAGTATACTATGCCATAATAGCATTAAGCTGCCCCATATGACCAGACATTTCTAGAACTTTAGAAGTCTCCAGGAGAGATCAAAGCAAAAGGATCTAAAATATAGACCACGGGTGCAGATGAATGAAACCAGGCACGGCAGTCCAAGAAGCCAGCTCAGGGGATGCGGACGGCGATAGCCTGGAGCACGTGGTGCCATGAGCAGAAGGGGTAAGGTTTATCTCCGATGGCACTGGTACTATTCCCTGTGCTCTCCCATAAGAAACACTGTCGCCATGAAGGTAAACTGATGATTAAAATGGCAGAATGCCAGTGGGCGAGGCAGCGGTCTGGTCTCACATCCCGGTATTTGTATTCCTCCAACATATGATCAACCCAAACGGAAACACAACGGAAGCTCAATTGTAAACGTGTCAATATTCCATGTTAGTACATTAACATATAACTTTTATTTCTTTGTATTAGTTAAAAAATTATTTGCAATGAAGATATAAAGTAAAAACAAAATCACTTAAGATTTCACTTAAATCCTTAGGCAAAAGGATGTATGTCAGTAACCCCGCATTACTGCACTGCAATCCACTTACCTATCCAGAACACTAGCTGCCTCTGGTAGCACTCAGCATTCGCTATCAATTAAACTAGCTTCCTTTGTCCTAAAAGTGTGTTGCTGATATTTTATTTCTAAATGCTCTGTTTTAGAAAAAACTAGTGTTCTAAAGAAAAAGTGTGCAAGTACAGGAAGGAAGAAGAAGGGAGGTAGAGAGGGAGGGAAGGAGGGAAGGAGGAAGGGGGGAGGGAGGGAGGGAGGGAGGGAGGGAGGGAGGGAGGAGGGGAAGGGGGGAGAAGTTTGCGGTATTTAATCCAGGTTAAAATAAAATGACAGGACAGCAGGAAAGGCAAACATTCTGAGGACAGTGCCACTCTTGTCCGCCTGGGCCAGCATTCCCAGCCCAGCAGGCAGCCTGGGTCTTCCACAGCTGAGCTTTAATGCTGCACCAGTAGGAAACATTGAGCCATCTCAAGCAAGGAGTCCCAAATCCTCATCTACACCAAGGAGATCTAAGCACAGTAAACTTTCCAATAAACTAGGGTGAGCATGTTAACATATCAAGGACATGGGCAGAGCTACATGAATTATTAAAAGCAGCAGATCACTGCCACCGCCAAGTCACTGAAAGCAAGGGCATCCCATGGTGATACGCTCCCAAAAGGAAGGAGGCAGAAAGCAGGATCTAAGGAAGAGTGTGAAACCACCACTAGAAACCTACTTTGTTTCCCAAACTCCTAAACTTCTGGAATACTCTGTCTCCCGCATTGCAGAATAAGGCGTCAACTAAAACAAAGAACTAACTGGTCATCTCCAGATTTCCTCCCGCCTTACACCACATTTGCCTCTGCCGGGAAAAAGGACCTTGTTGGCTGTTCCTTTTTAAAAGCACTATAAAGGGAAGGCTGTCAAAGTGGGACCACCACCCTAGTGAGCATGCTGCCTGAAAAGCTGCAGGCATGGGCAGGATGCAACAGAAGGATGACTGTCCATGTGGGACTCAAACGTTCAGGAAGTAAAACAGGAAGTGATGGCTACTTTACAGCCACAACATCACACACGCGAAGCCAATTACTCCAAGGCCTGGAGACTTTTTAGGCACTCCAGCATGTCTTGATTACAGCAACTGCCAGCAATATGCAATAAACTCCAGCAATGACAACTGACACCGATTACATTCCGATCAGTCCCTGTGATCCAGAACCCATTTGTTACCGAGCCTGTCAGACAAGCCACAGACTTGTTCGAGAAATCAAATTAAGCACCCTGATTAAAGATGCAATCCTTTATAACTAGGACCAAATAATTCTGTCCTAACGGCTTTGCCAGCCAATTACTTCTGTAACTGAATATTCTGTTTCTCATTAAATCAATTATTTAAATCTCATTTTAACATACAAGTCAGATAACATTTTTAATAAACTTGCTACAAGCAAATCACCATTTTAAGATCCAAGGGGCTTCTAAAGGAACTCTTTTGTTTTTCTACTTTCTACCAAATTATCAGCCTATATTTTGAGATTCATATTCTTTCCATGGAAAACTGAGCCATCCTTGTAAATTCACAGAACAAAAACAGCTGTCATATCAGAAGTTAATGACTGTATGTCTATATAACTAATCATCTATTAAATGTTCACTGTTTTCAAATAACTCAATCATACCTGGCAGTCCTTTGCAATCGGCGAGCCATGTGGAATTTGTTAATTCACTTAGGATTCACACCTAAAATATGTCTAGAGTTTTCATTTAGAATGTGTGTTCTAGCATAAGTGAAGGGGACTTGTGTTTCCTTCCTCACCAAAGTGCAACCTAACTCATTAGTTAAAAGCCTAAACTGACAAGCACAGACTTGAAGAGCTGGCATCTCTGATACTATATGAATGTTTCCTTATTGCATAAGCACTAGCCATTCCTGTGAGGCTGGAAGGATGCACCCCATGCTCACCGCAAAGCATCCCTTACACAGACCAACATGGACGTGGGCCAATTCCCTTTTTTTTGAATACTTGAAAAAACAAAAAGTACAGTTTTTATAAATATGCTTTATCACCAAAAATCATGTTTCCAGCAGCATTGCTCATTTTGCCCAATCTATGTAAGAAAATTGCCCAACAAAGTAAACAAGAAAATATTTTAAATTATATATTCTGTTATGTTTGTTTGGTATGGTTCTGTGTCTAAAAAGAAATAAAACCACCCAAACTTTTGTACACTGGGCTGACAAATACCAAAGTCCACCAGATCACACATGCATAAGCACATTTTTCCCAGAATCCCCCTGGCTTTGTTCTTGCTTCATTCTAATGGGGAAGAAGGAAGATTATGAGCATGGCCAAGTTCTACTCTAACTATTGTGATTCATCTTTACACGACCGCCTCATTAAGAATTGGCACTGATTCTCCAAGATGCACCTGTCATTTTTTCCTTGCCTTCCTCATCAGCTACAAGTGTCTAATACTAAAAAAACAGAAAGAAAGGAAGAAACACTGTCTCCCAGATCGCTATGTGCCCTGACCTACAAACAGCAAAGGGACAGGGAAGGGAAGTGGCTTCCACACAGGAGAAGAGTTACTAAGCAGGCTCCAGGGAAGGCTGGGGAGAGCTTGAAAGTCAGCAGACACCACCTGCTGATCCCTGGGGAAGGGGACTAGGAAAAAAACAATTCCCAGAAAGGAAGACTGGCCTCCTCCTGAACCTGGCCTGGAGAAGGGGGAAATGTCCTGAGAAGTTTCTGTCAGCTGACATCTCCTGGTGGCAGAAGAGGAGGGGGAGAGCATGAGGAAAGGGTGGGAAGGAGGAGAAGTTGGGGAGGTAGTGAGGAGAGGGGAAGGAGGGTGAGGGGGTGGGGAGGAGAAACAGTTTTATCTATTAATCTGAAACAGGAAAGGGAAGAATACCAGATGAGGGGACAATATACAAGAGACAAAACATATGCAAGCCTTGAGAACCTCAAACGTTTGTATCTCAGTATTTGAAGAATACTTAAAACACTTGAAACTGAAATGATAAAATTTCATGTAAAACTGGCAATCATTTTTATTTAAAAAAAATATAAACAGGTTTCAAGAACTAGACAATCAAGTAAACACAGGCCTCTGCTAAAAACATAAAATGGGTTGGAACTTCTTCCAGGAACTTTAAAAATTCAATTAGTTCTCATTTTTCATGAAGAAAATTCCATTGCCAATAAAATGTGCTCTGAAAAATTTTTCAAATTTGAAATGAACATATTACTTTTAAGATTGATTGGCTTTTAGAAGAAATTAAACATTTGGCAGGCTCATGTCCTTCTCCCTTTAGGATATAAACTTAACACAATGTAAAGCAAAAAATAAAGCGACAACATGTGCAGGATATGTTACACACGGTTATTGAAATGCTTTTTTAAATGGTATTAAATGACTGAATTTTGAATATTTAATCAAAATGAAGAGAATACCTGAAGAAAATGGTAAACTGATCAGTATGCTTAGACACCTGCATGGAGATGGACCTGTATGCACATACGGGGGTCAGAGGCTGACACCGAGTCACTGTTTGGCTAGACTGGCCAGCAAGCCCCTGGGACCTTCCTGTCTCTCCCGCAAGGCAGCACCGGAGTTCCAAGTGTCTGCAGCCCGCATAACGTCTATGTTGGCATTCGGAACTAAACTCAGGTCTTCTCTCTGAGGCAGCACACACTTAACCCTCTTGGCCATCTCGCAGACCTCTCGGGTCATGAATTTTTGAGGGCTTTAAAATTTTAAAATAACCTGTAATAAAGGCTGTCTTGAGATTTTTCCAAGAGCAGAGAAACTAACGTTAGAGTTACAATACTGTAAGTATAGGGCTTCTGAGACCAAGAGCAAACTTCAAGACAACTTAACTTGGGGTGACCACAGAAACAGACTCGTTCAATGTTTCTTTGAGCACGAACAAAGAAGTCATCAAAATTACGCCAGCATCCTTCCGGCCAATTCACTGTCAAAATGTGCCCTCTGGCCTAAATGCGCTCTGATAACAGCATCATCGGCCGGTCCTAAGCACTGGAACACCAAGCTGGTGTTTCTAATTTTAAAATTAACTAAAAGCAGATGCTGTGCGCCCAGTAAATTCTTCCAGCTGCTACTGCACCACTGGCAACCTGGCTGTTTAATCTGGAGCCCACTAACAGCAGAAAGGAAACTGTACCTGCCAGAACTGCACACCCAAGTTTAACCAGAGAGGCAAAAGATGGAAACAGCCCGTGAAAGCGAATATATTCTAACAAAGCTCTCCAAGTGAAGGTGGGCAATTTTCCCTGTGGTTCGTAGCTTGGAAAGTGCTTGCTCATGAAACCCCTGCTTCACAGAAAGCCCGGCAAGCTGCGCTCTCCGTAATGTGCCGGCTGGCTTTGTTCACCTTAGTTTATATTATACCTTCAAAACTGAGCTTTCAATACAGACATATCTAAATGAATTCCTGAACACACCTAAGGGCACTGTTAGTGTTGACTAAATAGAATAAAATGCTTATATAGCAAGGCCAAGATGGCAGGTTGGTTTGGTATCCAGGCCCTCCAAACTGATGAGCTATGATCACCCTCAAGGGCAGCCTGCTCTGGGGTAGGGGAGTCAGGAAGCATCTTACAGGTTGCACTGAACTGACAGCCACATATAATGCAAAAGAGCTTTATCAGTCACAGACTGTCTGGGCAAACAAAATGAATTCACTCTGGCTTCCTCCAGCCTGTGATGCCAGGAACATGGTGTCATCAGCACAGAAGGAGAAGAGCCTGCTGGGGACTGCAAACAAGGAATCCCGAGACACGGGCCTCCCTGGTCCAATGCGAGTCCCTGTGGCCTTGCTTAACCAAACGTATTGTCAAGATCACAGACTGGCAGTGTGGAAGCCGTGCAGGCGCAGATGCCTGACGGCTACTCTACTGTGAAAGGCAATGGTGAGAGGCACCTACCTATGGGCTACACAATTCTGCCTTCATTGCTTAATAACTAACAGGGATATGTATGACCTCAGCTGATGCAAACACTCGGCCTTGACCGAGGACACAATGCATCCAATTAAGTGGTACAGGAGAAGAATGTATTCATAAGTACACAAGAGACAACTCTGAAATATTAAATTGCAAAGTGAGTGAGCATAAACAATTAATGCATGGAAAAATGATTAAAGAGGCATACCCATCAACATACTCAGAAGTCTCTGGACCTTTGAACTCACCCCCACAACTCTGTACAATCCTTGGTCGTTTATACCTATTGAGAGAGAGACAAAATGTTAGCAAGTTATAAGATCATGGTATTTTAAACAGCTGCATTCAAAAATCTTTGATAACTCGCAATTGCAGCATTCCTTCATGTAGACTGTAAAAATATCAGACAAAACCAAATGCTCATCAGAGTTAGGTATATCAGCTCTGTATGTGTAAGTTATGACTGGAAAACAGCTCATAAAGCAGAATTCCAAGTGGATAAAAATGCCCAAAGTCAGTGTCAAGCACAAGTACTAAGAGAGCCCTGAAGGGAAGCCCCGTGAAGTCTCTGTAGATGCACTTCCGTGCTTTCCTTAATTTACTTGCCTACGCTTTTTCCTGGGATGTTTCAGACCTTTTACAAATACAGAGATTAGTACATATGAAGAAAGTATTTAGATGACCCTGATCAGTTTTTAAACAACAGAGCTGCCATATACTCCACCCAAATGAATAAATAACTCAACTTGATGTTCACTCTCCACTGAAACTGGAAAACCATGTGTCCTTGAGTACAAGAGACAACGGCAAAAGTTACCCAAGCGTAATTCCATATGCTGAGCATGTGTTGGGCAAGTCCTTCATGTGGATTTGCACATGCACAAACCAACTGCTAAGTAACACTTGGAAGTGATCAGAAAACTCCGATGGGCAATCAAGTTGGGTAAGTTATCCATCTCAAAGCTGCACACTTTAAAAGTTGTGAGTACCTTGTGTACAAGCTGTTTTAAGAGGAAGAAAGCGATAACACATGAAGCCTTGCAAAACTCAAGTAACAGTTGGAGCATGGAGCTCACTACAGCAAACTTACTACATCTATGCTTGAAAAGCCTCCTACCAAATAACACTCAGCAAGAACGGGGCTTTGTCTCCTTTCTTACAGAGTCACAGCTTTCTGACTGTGTATTTGCTTTCTGCACTACAAATGCTGGCGCTAACAAGAACACACTGACTGCCAAGGAAGTGCCTCTAACCCCCCCACCCCCCCAACTTCCAGAACACAAAAATCCAATCACCAAAGGTCATGGGATCTGCCCACAAGGACTACTCTTGTAACCTCCCTGCACATGGCGGCCAGTGCAGAGTCTAACAAGCGAGTCAGGAAACTCTGGCTTCTGGGTGGTCTATCTGGGAACACGGGCAGCATTCCTGTGCCATGCTAGGGTGGGAAGGAGATGATGTGAACACATCCTATAAATCGCAGCACACCACACACACAAGCTTTCACACTCATAGTCAAAATCAGTATTTTTTTTCTTTTGCCATTTATTCTTCTTTGGTTTAGGTGCATGTGATCATGTATGGAAGCCAAAGGCTAACATGAAGATTTCTTGGCCTCAAACTACTTCTCTACCCCAGTGTTTTCTCTGAACCTACATCTCACCATTATGAACAGACTTTTTGCCAAATACAAACAGATTAAATATTATAACTGTAGTTCTTGCTTGATACCTGTTTTGTTATATATAATTTTACAATGTTAAAGTTAAAACCTTCCTTTTTAACTACACAGCAAAGGGGAGATGATGTAGGGTGCCTTTCTGTATGCTGTGAATATATTTTATTACCATTAGTAATTTTTTAAAAAGGAAGAAGTTGATTAGGCCAATAGCTGGGCAGAATAGAACCAGGCAAGATGTGAGGTAACAAGTCATGAGTCTTGTGGGAAAATATAGAATAACAGAAATGGGTTAATTTAAGTTGTAAGAGCTAGTTAACAATAAGCCTGAACTAATAGGTCAAATAGTTTGTAATTCAGAAACTGGCTGGTGGGAGAGAAACTGTCGGCATCCCACAGCACTGTGATCACAGGCACATGGCACCATACTCTGATTCTATGCAGGTATGGGTGCAGAGGATCTGAACTCAGGTCCCAGGCCTACACAGTAAGCACTTTAATCACTGAGCCCTTACCCCCACACCAATGGTTTCCTTTTTTCTTCTTCTTTTTCTTCCTGGCAATACTGAGAATTGAATGTAAGCATCCAAGCATGCTAGGCAAGGGCTATGCCATCTAACTGTATCCCCAGCCCTTCCTAACTCATTTTCCTTTTTATTTTTATTTTTTTCCCACACAAGATTTCTCTGTGTAACAGCCCTAGGTTTTCTTGAACTCACTCTATAGACCAGTCTGGCCTCAAACTTACGGAGCTCCGTCTGCCTGTGCCTCCCTAGTGTGGGATTAAGCACTGCCCAACCCTTACTCATTTTCCTAGGTTCTCAAATTGTGTGTACAAGGTGGGGGGGGGGGCACTGGCAACAAAATCAAATGTGAAAAACAAGCATTTACATGTTAAACTTTTAATTCCTAACTGTGTTTAATTTTTTTTACCGCTATTTTTATGTTTTATGGCTGTTTTGCCTACACATATACGTGTATACAATATGCATGCAGTAGCCAAAGCGGCCAGAAAAGGACATCTGGTCCCCTGGAACTGGAGTTACCGTTGAGTCACCATGTGCATTCTAGGAATCAAACCCAGGTCCTCTGGGTAAGTAGTCAGTACTCTTAACCACGAGGCCATTTCTCCCGCATCCGTGTTAACACAGAAGGCCTTTAAAAGGTGTATTAATTTGAAACAGTCTATCAGGTGACTCTGATGTAACATGGCTTACATCATTAGAAGAAATGTATCTGGAAACAGACAGTTGTGGGGAGCAGACCACACCAAGATGCAAGTAGGAAAAAGTCAGCTATAGTCAAGGAAAAACCCACGGAAGACATAAGCCATGTCAGTGACTTTATACTGGAGTTCTAGCTCCCAGGGATGTAGGGGAGATCACTTCTGTGTATAAATCCTGCACCGTGTGGTCCTATAGTATGACAGCCTTAATACAAAGACTGATTCCCCTTCTCTCTCAATGGCCCACTGGAGCCAGGAGGGCAGAACTAGCCCAAGTCTAGACACATTTATCAAGACAGTGCCAATCCCAGCAGCAGAGATCCCCTCCCTAAGAAGGAATAGAGACACTAAGGACAGGGGGGAGGGAGATAGCATAGCCGTGCCAAGAACTAGAAAAAAAAAAAAAAAAAAAGGAATCTGCCAAGAAGCAAGAATTAGAACATTCACGTCTACAGCGGAAAGACTGAGCCTGCTCCCTTCCTACTCCCAGCAGGCTCACCCTGAGGGTTTTCACACCCCAGGATTTGTTCAGCACCACTCAGTTTAAGTAGTTTGACCTCAACGACAGAGTCAAGAGAGCAAGTCCTATTCTGAAGTCAAACAAATGCAAGCATTTATGAAAAGTGCCAGAAATACAGAGATGAAATAAGGATGTCACTTCAGCAAAGATAATCACTCTATGCTTGTAATTACTATCAGATAATTGATCAAGTTCAAATTCATCAACCTCGTGAGAACTAGAGTTAATTGCTAGTGCATAATAAAAGGTGCAAAGAAGAATTATAGCTCCTTAACACAGTTTTTCCTCTTTTTAATGAAACTTAAATAAGTCCTGTACAAAGGCAGGTTGGAAATGGCAGGTTAATAACCAAGTCTTCGGGCATTTTCTGCTTCTTCTCACGCTGTTCTTAAAGGCTGCAGACTAACTGACAAGAGACAGAGCACGCCTGTCTTCCAGGAGCACATACATGTTCACAGCAAGCAGCACAGCAATCAGACAGCTGAAGATGTAACAAACATGCCAAACGACCAGCACAGCTCCACCAGCGGCTTCTCCAAGAGGCCCTCTTTAATGAGGACCATTATGCCAATACCCCAGAGCTGAAATGCTGGGGTCAGCCCGGATTTCTTCCTTACTGTTGTCTACATCCGACAGGTGTGTACATGTGTGCAAACTGTGTGCATGTGTGCAAACTGTGTACATGCCAGTTACTAAGAGACCCTCTAAAGAAACGCAGCCAGAATCCACTCCAACACCAGTGGTGTTGCCCCTTTGACTGGTGCTGCAACTCCTCGGGTCCTCTCCGTGTCTACGCTACACATTGTAGCAGGGCCTGACCTCACCCACCTACCTGTACCTCCCACAGTTCTAATCAGATGAGACTACGAGAAAGCACATACACAGACGCTCAGACCGTCCCTCCCGGCTCCATCCAGGCTGGCCCCTCAGCTGACAACAACAATATCCCCTCATCCTCACAAACGTACTCACCTGCCATGATTTAGTCACCAAATAGGTGTTAATCAGAAGTTCAGCTCCTCCGAGTCAGACCCAGGGAAAAGCCAAGTTT
Organism: Alexandromys fortis; assembly: GCF_014885135.2. Taxonomy (NCBI): domain Eukaryota; kingdom Metazoa; phylum Chordata; class Mammalia; order Rodentia; family Cricetidae; genus Alexandromys; species Alexandromys fortis. The sequence continues at coordinate 1,235,345 of NW_026068094.1, read as the reverse complement.
CCTCAAACCATCCCACAGAAACCTGCCTCTTTTGTTTACTTTTTACCAGAACTTACAATGAATTCCTTCCTAACTTCGATGTTTCATACATTTTAAGACAAGCCGTGCCCTGCTACTAACAATTCCTGAAGCCAAGTCTGAGTGCCTAGCCTAATCCCAGGTCACTTCCTAATTTTCTCACTCAGTGAGAAGGTTCATTTTCACAGTGCTCACACCCTCCAACCTAACGTACATACTGCACAGTATGTATTCCTTGTTACCTTTTAACTTATGAGATTCTAAATCTCAAAACACAGTCTTAAGAGCTTTTAAACAAATGTGTGTGTGCCAGTATTTTACCCCACAGCTCATCCCGACACAGAAATGACCCAGGAAATACTCATCTCACCATGCTCTGGTTCTGACGGTGCCTAATGTATGACCAGTGGGGACAAGCTATGTATGTCCTGAAATTAATTTAAAACTATAAAGAGTAGGGCAAGATAGAATTCTGAACTTAACAAGCTAAAATCCACAAATTATTACACATTTTCCAGGGCACGGATGCTCACTAGTGCACAATGATAATTTTCTAGTTTTAATAAAAACTTTTGCTCTCCTCAGTGTTCAGAGTTTCCTTCCTCCTCATCGATAAGGCACAGTAAACATGGGCAAACCTTGAGAGGCTGATGGCAGCAGCCACTGAGAAAAGCAGGTATGCCTGTCTCTCCTGATCTACCGTGGTCCCATCACGGGACCACACACCTTCCACAGGCAGAGAGCCCAAGAATAGGGACAAGGCTCCCTGCCTCACCTCTCCACAGCCAGTTTTTTTCTCGCGTAACCCAGAAGAAGCTGCCCAGCCAGGGTGCACTCTGCTCCAGGGGACATTCTGAAGCTACTGGCACCAGTCACAGAAGAGGAAGGAAAAGAAGGTCACCTGGGACCAGAAAAGGAATCAGATGCAAGAAGAGATCTGAGCAAACACTGCAGTGGCTGTGCACTAAACCCCGATGATGGACAGGAATGCACAGGACTCTCAAATCAACGAGCATGGCGGTCCGAGCAAGACCAAGGAGTTATGTCTGGTGAGGTCTCCTTGTGGTCGCCCTTTAGTAGGAGGGCAAGAGCAGAGGCAAGTGGGAGAAGAAGAGAGGGTGAGGGAAGAGGTGCATGAGCTAAGGTGCACTCCACAGCTACAGCAGAGTCCTCTTAACCAACTTGGAGTTTCCCAGCCATGGACTTGAGGAGTCAGACTCCAACCACTGCAAGCTGTGAGCGACAAGTAGAGAGAGTCAGACAAAACAGCAACGGGTGGGGAGACACCCAAAACAAAGACGGCTTCTGGAAGAAGAGGCCAATGACCAAATAAGAGGAAAGTGAACAGAAACCAGACAGACAAAGCCAGCAGGTTATGTAACACCTAATCTCCTAGGACTGAGGACTGATTCTCAGGTAAAACTGCACAGATACAGTGTGACAACTAGGAAACTAAAGGCCAGCAGGCAGAGACTACTGAGCCATGACGTCATCTTCCCCTTGGTTCCAGGAGGAGGCCCTCAGCTTAGTAACTCCATCTGCACATATCGTGTGCTACCCTGTAACAAATAAAGCCAGTAAGTCAATGAATGAGATGGGTAATGGACTAAGAACCTGGTGGATAGTGAAAAGAATATGGCAAGAAGCAGGAAAATTCTCATTTTCCCATGTGTGTACGTAAAACGGCATCCGTATCAAGCCCGAGGGGAGCCGAAGCACTCAGTGCCAACAGACACAAGACAATTTTTGAAGTATTCTACAGGTGTGTGAGTCTACAGACATAAACGCTCAAACTCCATTGGCCTACAAACCAACATTCACTCGGCTCTCGGCTAGCAACCCGCGGAGCACCTGGTATATGAAGTATATAAGGTGCTGAAGCGTTGTGGAATCTGCATTTGTGTGTGATGACCACAGGGGAGAGGTCATTAACGGTCACATTCACAGAATTTACATCAGGTGGGAGTCCATATGTGACTCAGTTTCCCTCTGAAGTCCATTCTGACTTATAAGGCATTTGTGTTCAAAGTTGCCTACTCTGCTTTTTCCAATAACCTTGAGGACTATGAGAGACTTCTGATTAGCCCATGGGAAAGAGCACTGTGCCCACGAGAAAAGAAGACTCTATCTAGTAGGAAGAATACTGCTGACGGCAAACCTCAGGAACATCAAGAGAGAAGTGAGGCTGCTCACTCAGGCCAGGAATGGTCCTGTGGTTAGACACTGACTGACTGATTGTACTGCTTTCTGCTTTTGTACATAAGCAAGCTCTGAAATAAAATCAAGACTGGCCAGAGCAGGCTGGTAGTCCCTCGAGTCTATCCTGTGTTTTCTGCCTCAGTTTCTCTCAGTCTAATGTTTCTTTAGCCTAAGGGCCTCCTCCCAGGTACCCCTCTGCTGATTTCTGTCGGAGCAGGCTCCAACATCGGAAGTCTGCAATGTCTCATTTTTAGAACACATATGCTCATACATGTATGTATAGACACACATACACCTGTGCACACACAAACACAAAGGCAATCTATAGATCACACCGGCACTGAAAAAGTCCTAGGGTGAAAAAAAAAAAGCATAAAATTTCATGCACATATAAATAACTATTATGTTTATCATATTCAAATTACATATTCACATATTTATATTTTCAAAATGCTAAGACTTGAAAACAAAAGAAAAAAAGGTAGTCTACATAAAATCAGTAAGAACTACTGTGAGAAAATCCTCACAGCTTGGCCAAAACATGGCACGCTATGCAGATAGCTTTTTAAAAAGTTAGAAGCTCACAAACATTATTTCATGTCATGGAACAAAAAAATGTAAAAATGTAAAGTTATGTTCCATATATATACATAATTATCCTCAGTAAGTGCACAGTACACACTTCCAACCTATCTACTTCATTGGGTTACAGAAAACTAAACAGGCTGATACATGAAACTCAGCAATGCATGGCATTCTCACGTTCTGTCTCATCTTAAATATGAACGGACAGAACCATGCATGAGCTGCCGTGTTTTCCTAGGGCACAGATTCACCTCTGTAAATTTCAGGAGTTAATATCTACTTTACTCTAAACCTCTGGAGGGGAGCTAGCCAGCGCTAAACATGTTTGCATGTTAAACCGTGCAAAGAACAATGTAGCCGCTTCTCAGCACTGATGGAGCTGCGAAGCTCAACACAGCACGGAAGACCTTGGTAGCCTCATTAAAACAAACCAAAATCCTGGTACTATATAAACTTGTTAACGTGAGTAGGTACAAATCCTTACAAGCTAAGGTGGCCTCCAGTACCCTGGAAACTTGACATTCTGCCACTTCTTTGCTGTGAGCCTGGCAAGTTGTTCACCTAAAAGCCAATGGGTTGTGGAAACTGAATGACTTAACACTTGGCAAAACACAGGAACAAACCTCACATATGGAGTTCTACTCAGAAATAAAGAATGAAATCAGCTTTCTTCAAGTAGATGGATGGAGCCAGAGATCATCACACTGAAAGAGCTTGGCTCAGGAAGACAAGGGTCTCCGTTTTCTCTGATGTTAAACTGGGAAAAGTGGGAAACTAAGAGTGGTGCCCACCATCGGGAACGGAAGACCCAGATAAACCTGAGAAAGCTTAAGAAGGGTTCTAGACACACACAAAAGGAGCCACACTCCGCGCCTAGTCTCATGTCTCTCATGCAGGTCACACGACAGAGACGTGTCTCCTGGCAGCTGCCACCACGCCATGAGCTAAGATGTATGGTGGGTTCCCCTCGTGTGTCTCCCAGCCACTGCCTGAGGACTTGAGCTACCAGCGCCAAGTCCCTCCAGCAAGCTGCACGGTGGGTTTGGGGTTTCCTTCATGCAGACAGAGAAGATCACAGATAGTGAAGTTAAGACAGATTCAGATGGAAAAAACCTCTCAACGGGTTAGAGTGTGTTTAAAAACATTAATAGGCTCAGGAGGAAAAAGGTATAAACACTCACTATACCTATACCTCTATCTATCTATCTATAGCTTTATAAGAAAATAAAGTTCTTAAAAGGGAGTAAAGTAAAATAAAAAGAAATAAGTCAGATAAGATGGAAAATACACAGAAAGTCTAGATTCTGTATGTTATTATGTTCGTCTTTGAATTTTTGGCTGCTAAAAGACACTGGATTATAAAAACTGCTAGATTCAACCAACCTATATACTGTAAAAATATCTTGACTTCAAATTTTGGTTAAAAGAGGTTTTACTTTAAGGAAGACATTATGCTTTTATTTCCACGGGAAATGAGAATATTGAATGTGGATTCAATATTCCAGATTAAGGAAATTCCAATTTTATCAAGAATGACTTCCTAAAATCATGACAACAGACATAAAAGAAATAATCCTATTTGGACTACAAGACACATGATGTATATATTAGCTGCTCAGACATAAAACAAGAAATCATTGACTTGTGTACAATGTAAAGTCTATACTTAATGGATATGCATGTTACCTTTAAAAGTTTATGTATTTTCAGAACAAGGGGACCAGACACCAATAAAAATGGATGGTCCAGGTGATCCAGCATCCAGAACAGTTTCAAGGCTGTTGACTGAGATGATGGAGCCTCCCGGAATACTCTTAAGTCAAGACTTAACAATTATCCTAATTTTCTCAAGATACCAGTGCCCATGGACAACAGGAAGTAGTCTAGAGATGAAGTCCCAAGAGATGGAATATGAGGGGTTGGTTACTGACTATTCAATGGATTATAAATGTTTGTCATTGTTTAGGAGGGTGAGTTACAAATTGTTATGGATCATTGAAAAAAAAAGCTCTAACAAAGGAGTTAAATTCAGAGACCTCTTTCTAAAAGAAGAAAGGGGGTATGATGTAAAAATGATGGGGAAAAGGATAGATTTTTAAGTCTACTTCAATCCAAAACACAACCATTAATCTCAAAATATTTTACATTGGTATAGATTTTAATTTATTGATACAAATTTAGAGTTATTTCTATTATGCTGTCTGTATATTTCTACTAGTTTGGGATATTGTGCTTATGCAGTTCATTTAAAATGTAATATATAATTAAGAAATACACATTAATAATTAGTCATCTATAATAGTGAAACTTGTAGTGATGTTAGGTCATACACAGATATATTTAAAAAGTTAGTCTTCGAACACTTCAACCTACAGAATATGGATGTCATCTGATATATTTAATAACCTAAGGCTTGTCCTGACAGTACGACATCTCGGCTCCTAACAGCACCAATCTACTTCAAAGAAAATGATGGGCAACAAAGAAATCCCATATAGAGTTTATTTTCTTATACCAAAGCTAGCCACTTGGGCAAAAACTGCCCTTGCCTCAAGTACTGACAGTTTAATGTACAAACTGAACCAGCAGGACCAAAAAAAAAAAAAAAGGACTGCCAAACTTTTTCAAGACAAGGTAGGACAGTCCTTCAAGCTTCCCTGGTTCTCAGAAATGTCTGTGAGATATACTAGATCCATGGGCAAAAGATGGGCACCACAATATCACAGGAAAACCTAGGGTGATGTCTAGACAGCCATATGTCCCTGTCATTAGATAACATTTCACTCTTCTGGGGTCTTTGATGGAATTTAAAACTAGATAGTCATGGGAGTTTTCTCTTTAGTTACGATAAAAGGTAAACTAGGTATAAAACTTCAGAGTCATAAAGATAAGATAAATACTGGAGTATTTTCTATAGATTTGCCAAATACAAATGAACTGGATATTGTAACTAATTCTTACTTAATAACTGCTTTGTTATATATAGTTTTGCGATGCAACAATTAGAACCTTTCTTTTTAATTAGACAAAAGGGGGAAATGCTGTGGAATAATCCTTTTGTATACTGTGAATATATATTACTCTCATCAGTTAATAGAAAACTGACCAGCTGATAGCCAGACAGGAAGTATAGGAGAGAGAAGGGTGGAATCAGTGAAGCTTCCAGGAGACACAGAGGAACAAGACATGCTGGAGGACATAGATTAGCAGGAACGGGCTAATTTAAGTTGTAAAAGCTAGTTAGTAAGAAGCCTGAGCTATTGGCCAAGCTTTTGAAATTAATATTGAGTCTCTGCACCAGTTATTTGGGAATTGGTTGGCTGGAAAGAAACTTCCACCTACAAAAAAAAAAAAAAAAAAGGACTTCAAAACTAAGAGGGGTGCTACTAAAGAGGAATGACAGGTGAGGTTAAGATACAAGGCCAAAGAAGGTAAAAAACTGTTCTGCAATATTACTTTAACTATGTAAGGGTGTGCTACATTTGTTTATGATGTATTTGCTTAACAATGTAAGGATGTGTGACATTTGTTTCACCTTGCCTAAGGCACCTGATAGATTTAATAAAAAGCTGAATGGCCAACAGCTAGGCAAATGACGGACAGGTGGAGCTGAGGGGCAGAGAGAATAAGTAGAAGGAGAAACATAGGCAGAAGAGAGAACAAGAAAGAAAAGGAGGGAGACACCAGGGGCTAGACAGACAGACAGGAGAAAGCAGAAATGTGGGGCATACAGACTGAAAGAAAGGTAAAAAGCCCTGAGGCAAAACATAGAAGAATAGAAACAGGTTACATTAAGTAAAAAGGGCCAGCGGGACAAGTCTAAGCTAATGCCGAGCATTCACAACCAATACTAAGTTTCTGTGTTATGATGTGGTGGGGGCTGGTGGTCCAGGACAGCCTGTCGCAGAGATCCTTTACATTGTCTAAATAACAGACGCTAACAATGCGAGAAGAGCCAGGCACTCGTTAAAAGCTTTTGACTGGGCTATAAAAATTTAAACCCAATTTCAAAATAGCTAGGTATAATACACATGAAAGACATGCTGCTCTCAGCCCATATTTATAAAATAGAGCACAGGCCAGGAAGAGAGTCAACATTTCCTTTATAGGAATGACTCCCAGTTGTTGGGGACTGCAGACCACCAGACCCTGAATTTCCTGTAAACAACTTGTTTTCCTCTGCTCTGAGCAGCCTGCAGCTGCTCTGAGCATGACACCCTCAGGAGTTCCTGGTGGCAGGGGAGTGGTTTCTGGTGGGTTTTACAGCTGAAAATCCTAGGAGCTGGGGAGTGGCTATCAGTTAAGGATCCCTATATAAGCTTCCCTGGAGTACAATAAAGAGGATTGGGTGGCAAAGATAAAATGCGGAATGACTGCTAGGATTTGGGACATAGTTTACGTAAGAGGTGATGGTGATTTAAACTAGGGTGCAGCATGGAGATGCCTCAAAAATTAAATACAGAACTGTCATATGAACAAATAGTCACACTCCTGAATGAATGTACAGCCAGTAGAGGAGAAGCCAGCATGTCATATAGGGCAGTCACCTATATGGAATAGACAGGTGGATGTTGGTCACCTATGTGGAGTAGGCAGGTGGATGTCGGTCACCTTTGTGGTGATCTTGGTAACTGAGGGTCAAAGAAGCAAACACAGTACATGGCTCTAGCTCCCAAGACTCACGCATGGGCCATTGTTTCTACTTCAAGAGAAGTACCTTCTTCCTTCTACCAGTCTCAAAGAAACTGAAGAGGACCACTCCTAACAGGAACATGGCATAAACTCAGTTACGTCTATGACAGTTAACACTGACTGTCAACTGGACACGACCTAGAATAACTCACGGAGCATGCCTCTGCTCACATCTGTGAGGGAATCACTGGGTTGGCTTAGACGCTGGGCAGCCCTGTGAGCGATATTCTTGACGAGGTTAACTGAAATGGAAAGACAGACCCACTGTGGGTGGCATCTTTGCATGGGTTTGGGTTCCCAAGTGTATGAACAGGAGAAGTAGCTTGAGCATTAGCATTCATCCTTCTTTCTGTTTCCTGACTGTGGAGGACACATGAGCAACTGTTTCAAGCTCTGGCTGCCCTGACTTCCTCACCATGCTATACTGAACTGTGAGCCAAATTCAGACTCCCTTCTTTAAGCTACTATCAACTATCTTAGAATTGGGCTGGAGTTCATCTACGTCACCGTCCCCCTAACACCATGTCCTCCGGTGTCCTCCCTACAGGAAACAACCCAAGAACCACTGTCCGACATCCACTAACCCACGTGTAGCCAGGAAAGAGAAGTACTAAAGTCAGCTGAGATGGGCGGAGCAGCCAAATAAAAGTACTCTCAGACTCATCATCGATATATACAGCTCAAACCAGGTAACCAGGATCAATCTCACACTCCTTTTCCCTTCTGCGAATTTTCCAGAAACATGAGAGAATGTTCTAGGCATGGTGTTCTTTTGAGCACCTTCCTTTCTTTACCATCTATCCCTCTTAGCGCTCAAGACGGTCTACTTCTCAAGTGACTACAGCAGAATGAGGAACAGAAAAGGTACAAGCGAAATCAACTAACTCAGCTGCTTGTTCCAGAAGCCACACAAAATGAGTGGATCACGTGGAGATGTTCCCATATATATATTCTGCCATGATGGGAAAGCAGAATGCCTTCAAAGTCCATCCGTGTTCCTAAGCCACACACTAATGGCACTTCTTAATTATCAGGAGCACCAGTTGCTAAATTTACCTCTATGCTAGTCAGGAGCACTCACATGTACCATCACCATAACAACACAGGAAGGAGATGCAGGCCACAGCCTCCTTCACAGATGATAAAGGGACTGTGATGTGGAGATGCTGATAACCCACAAGCTGAGCCTACACATCCACCATGACTTGTAAATGCACCACTGTTGTTTTCTGGACCCTGTGCAACGTCCAAGCCCAGAGAGTCCCAGAAGCTAGATCACACACATAATCACTAGACAGAGTTCACTCCTGTTGCGTGGGTTTCGGGGCTAAGGAGGAGGAAGTGAACAAAGCCAGAGACAAACAAAAGATGAGAGAGCTGGAGAATTCTTGGCTGAGAAGAGAAGCCACTGTACTAGAAGAATTAACTCAAGCACCAACCGTCAACAACGTGGACATGCAGTGAGCAGGGACACGGGTCATCCATCCATCCCTTTGCAAATATTTGCCCTCACTAGTTTAACTCAATCATTCATCTAAAGTTGATAGCTTTTTGGAGTGAATTTTCTTAAAATGAACGTCGGCTAACTGAGGAAAAGAATGTGCAGCCAACTCGCCTGGCTGCAGTATTTCAATTGTGCATTTGCATTTCTGCAGACCCAGTGGCTCTTCAGCTCCCTCCCACAGGAGATGGCCTACCAGCTCGGGTAAGTTTTCTTAGGACAGCTGCTCTTTATTTTCTTCATTTTGCCTGGAATTTGCCCTTGGTGACTTAGGACTATTGTGCAATCATGGTAAACTATCCTGCCGCTTCCCTTGGGCACCTTCCCACCCAAAGTCATCGCCAAAGACTAATGGTGAAACTGGCCATTGTCTTCAGCCAGGGCCAGAGCTCGTCAGGAAAATTCTCCTGTGCTGTTCAAAGGGAAACGAACGAGGTGACACGTGACAAATCAGGGTCTGTCATGACTTATCCACCCTGAACTCACAGCTTCTTACGTTACTGGATTTGATAACTCACAGCTTGCCTCCATCAACATTTTAATGCCATGCTCTAGAAAATTACAGTGCATATTCAAATTATGAACATATGGAAGACTTTTAAGAGAAACTTCATAAACAAAAGTGACATACAAGTTTAGATTTAACATAATGACTATTTTAAAAACAGTAACTAAGATGTTTTTAAGCAAAGGAATTACTGTTTTTGCTTACAATATTGAACGTATACTCAAAATTGAGTGTTCTGCAGGCCCATCAAGAAAAACTGAACAAAAAAAAATTAAAAACTAACTGGGCATGTTTCCTTTCAAGAAAGGGAGTTATTTACTTGAGGAAACTAATCACTGTTCACTCTCTGAAAGCATTACTCTCCTCCATACGCAATGGGACTCATCTCTCTATCTTCTATATTACCATAGTACAGAAAGATGCCCATATAAACTCCTAACAAATGGAAAGATCCTGTATATGCTACATGAAAATATTAATTCTAGCTACATATAGACAGACAAACCCTTCCAAACATTTTATAACCTGCAATCTGTCAATTCGTCAATTGGCAATGTTGGCCCTACCTCTTGAATGCCCAAGCCCAAGCTATTGCTTCTCAAATGCTGGCTACACACACAAGGTGCTGGTTGCACACAAAGGATAAGAAAGACGTTTTCTCTGTTCCAAATAAATAGATTCTCAGAAACAAAACAAGCACAGGAAACATAATTAGCAAAGCCAGGGTGGGAAATGAAGAAGGAACACCAGTGCCCTGGGATAAACACAACTCAGGGAAAGACCGAGAAGATGGAGGCCAGCACAGCTCATAAAGCTAGCTCCTTCCTTCTCCACACGCCAGGTGTGTGAGATCCTACAAAGTCTTTACAGAAGCTAAGGGGCCTCCCAAAGAATTGTTCTATACCTCACAGCAGCTTACACCTCATGACTTCCTGCCACTAGGAGTCAAGGTGAATCCTTCCAAAGCGGCCTGAGTGCCTGCTCCACCACACTGGGCTCCTGCCTTTCCTGGCTCTCCTGAGAACTCAGACTACAGAAGCTTCGCCTTCATTTACACACCAAACACTGACTCTCACTCCTGTCCCAAATCCCTTCCTTCTGAGAGCCCTGTCAGTGGGATGGATCCTGGATGACTCCCCTTCCCTGTAGATTCAGATCAACCATGAAGCCACTCTTCTGCCTCCTGGCCACGGGGCCCCACAGAAGACATCTAAATCTTTCTTGGCAGAAGAAACCCTGGAGTCTGACTCTGAGTAACGCTGAGAATTAAGAGCTTGGGACTCTTGGCAAAGGTACTGTGTGTGTCTCACATCATGAAATAAGCAGTTCGGAGGCCAGGAGCAGAGCACTACAGTTTGGATTAAACGACTTTCAAGGGCCCATATACTGAAGCAAGGAGTCTAGGAAGCAAGGCCGGGCAGAAGATCCTTAGGTCGTTTCCAGAGTGGCCCAGAAGAGGACTATGGAACTCTAGTCCCCCTTTGTTTTCTCTCCTCTCTGGTCATAAGTTGCGTGGCTTTACTTCACTACAGTCTGTCACACTGTGCCGCCTCACCACAGGCCCAAAGCAACCAGAGCAATCGATCATGGGCTGGAACTTTCCAAAACTGAGAGCTAAAATACATTTGTTTTAATTTATTTATTTCCAGACAGCCATGAATCAGGATGCTTCAGAGGAGCAAAAGACAATGCAAACACTCATCCAGAAGTGTGGGCAGAGAAGCACCCCATCCCAAGAGCCACATCACAGCTGCACAGTAAAGATAAAGGACAAGCTACCACACGGGGCTATGGAAAGGATACCCCCTCTAATCACACAGCTGCTCTACTCATGTCCAACTTCACTATCTAGAGGACCAACAATGGTCCTTCACAGGTTGGGTGGAACACAGAAATCTATGGTCACAAGAAGCACCAGGGATCCTAGAATACATCATCAGACCTATCACAAATGTCTGTGTGGCTTTGACAATCTTTACTTCACAAACAAATTCCTTGCAGAAATCTTGGAGAATAGCCAAACACCAAGTGACCAACAGGACTTATGTGACTCTGTACTATCTGCACCACTGCCATACTTACTGTCCCAATGCAGTCAGCTCACTTAGGGAGCATTGCACGCCCCACATATGGTCAGTTCTTTTCGACTAACCTTTTTAGGCGCCCTTGATCTTAGCACCCTCTAGTGCTGAGCCTGCACCTCCATCATTAAGTGCAAATTCCTTAAGTACAACTTCTTGTGTTTCCAATCAAGTTTGAATCCCGTCTCTGCATCTTAGATGACAGATCTCTGAATGCCAAGCTGTAGCAGTTGTCCTTTAAATCTTAAACGTCTATTCCTAAATCAGTCTTCATTTAACCTTCAATCTTTTCTAGCCCATCATCATAAGATTCTCTGAATGTGCAAACCTGCCACATTTTTATGTAATCACCCAGAATAATTCAACGGCTTACAAATCTTTCTGCTCTGTCTACTATTACTGGATTAAGGGTTACATGGAATCAACCTTCACTATCTAATCCAAAGGCCTATGGCAAAGCTCTGTACACCCTGAGATTGCTCAATAAACACCGGTTAGCAGCCTGGCTTCTGACTGACGCTAGAGCTGGCCTGTGATGGGTTATCTGTTACTGAGAACACTGTGCTGTTTCTTCAGAATTTTTCTGTTGTTTCTGGGAGTTAGATGAATTTTTTTTATTATTATTAAGAAAAGTAGTTGAGAAAAAGATCCCCCAAGCAGCAGACACTAGCAACACTGAAATTAACAACTGAACTCTTTTTCCAAACAAGCAGTTCTCACGAGGACAATGCTACTCAGACATTATCATCATGTGGGGAGCCTAAAACAGCCACTTTACGGCTCACGCCTTTAGCAATGAAGTCAAGTTCAATGTGGTGCCCGCGCAGCATGATTCAGCAACAAGTGTTTGATGAAATTCTTCAACTTGGGAGACATGAGCCATAAATTTCTCATGATGGTTCTGGGTAGATAAATGGATCTGACTCCAATGCATAGTGTAGTTTTATGAGCAAACTGTGGTTTGACTAATTCTGACATGGTAGCAAACCTGCTAAACAGCCCCGCCCAGCCCAAGATAGGAGGATATGCTAATATCTACATTATTTACTTTCGGACACATGACTTTTTTTTTTTCAATTCAAAATAATGATACTCAAAGAAAAAAAAAGTTACCTCTTCTTGGTGTCCTGATGACTACAGAAACAATTTGGCATTTGTCTGATCTTGGTTCAGGTAGGATTTGAATTTAAAAAAAGAAGTTCATGATCTAGAGAGCATAAGGAGCCTCAAAGCCACATGTTAAATAGAGCTAGACTGGAAAAGACTAGAAACTGCATGTATGATTCCATCGGCAAGCATTTAGCATTTCCCTACAACAACCAGAGGGACAAGAATCAGGTCTGTGAAAACCAAAGACCAAGGTGGGAATGGCAAGTCTGCAAAAGGGCAGAAAGAATCATGGAGGCAATAAAAGTCTGTGGCCATGGCAACAGCAGTAATCCAACTACACAGGCTGTACGAAATTCAGAACTTCATTTCCGAACCCCACCACTAACTGGGTAGTGTGTCCCCTGTTGGGTGCAGCACACCTCAGTGGGTGACCTCTGTCCTAGTCAGGGTGACTATGGCTGTGATGGTGCACCCTGACCCAAGCCAGCGGGGGAGGAAGCTTCAAAATCAGGGTTCACCACTGAAGGAAGTCGGGAAAGGAACTCATTCAGGGCAGGGGCCTGGAGGCTGCAGAGGCCATGGAGGGGAGCTGCTTACCGGCTTATTCCCCATGGCTTGCTCAGCCTGCTTTCTTACAGAACCCAGGACCAGCAGCCCAGGGATGGCCCCACCCGCCATAGGCTGGGCTATCCCCCACCAGGTTTGGCTACAGCCCTATCTCATGGAGGCATTTTCTTGATTGAGGCTCCCTCCTCAGTTGACTTCACTTTGTGTCAAGCTGACATAAAAGTATCCAGCACAGTCCCACAACATGAGGATAGGGTTAGCAAAACTGAACTCGGTGGATTACTTGAAAGACAGGAGGAGATAAAGCTGGAAGGAGGAGGCAGGTTCTAGAGAGTTCAGGGCTGTGGGGTAAACATGACCAATACGGTGTGCATGTATAAAAGTCTCAAGGAATAAAAATACACCTTAAGAGATTTCAGATTTTACTTCGATAAAGATATATGTGTGTCCGTATGTGAGCTAAAGATCAACCCAGAGCCTTGTGCATCCCAGCCTTTACCACCGAGCTAATCCCAGCCCCAAAGATCATGTAATAAGATACCACAAGAATAAGAAAACCATCTTTAAGGTACGTGAACCAATGTGGTAAGAATTAGCTTTCCAACTGCTGATTCTTCCAAAGGTTTGTATGAGCTGAAATGAATTGTGTCCCTGAAAAGCTCTAGCACCCGGAACCATGGGATGTAACACTTAAAAAAATGAAAGGTCTTGAAGGAGATGGTGAGGCTATTAAAACTAAGCTTGGGCATGTGCACAGACAGACAGACACACAAACACACATACACACACTGTTGTGACCATGACTTAAATCCTTATATATAATAATAATTTTTTTTTTAAAAAGAGCAAACCTAAATACACAGACAACAGGGACATGTATACTCAGAGAAAAGTCATGGTGGGAAGATGCCATCTGCAAGCCAGGGGCACAGGCCTCAGCAAAACTAGTCCTGTCTCCCCCTGTGCTTGGCCTTCCAGCCTCCACACTGTGAGGATGCATCCCACCTCAGTCATCTGCCCTGTGGTATTCTGTGTGATAGCAGATCTAACAAGCAAATGTGATTCCATTTTAACCATGGCCGTGTTTAAACATAAAGAAGAAATATGTGACATTCTCCCATATTTGCATGGGGGAAAATGAAGGAACCCACACTGCCATAACAAAGGAATAACTGACCCTGCTATCTAGAAAGACGACTATTTACGCTGTAACGTGTAAGCATGCGCCGAGTGCTGCAGAGGTCTGCGGTGTTACACACCTCCAGACCTCCAGACCTCCCGACTGTTTACACTGTAGCGTGTAAGCATGGGCCTAGTGCTGCTGTGGTCTGCGGTGTTACACACCTCCGGACCTCCAGACTGTTTACACTGTAGCGTGTAAGCATGCGCCGAGTGCTGCCGTGGTCTGCAGTGTTACACACCTCCGGACCTCCAGACTGTTTACACTGTAGCGTGTAAGCATGCGCCGAGTGCTGCCGTGGTCTGCGGTGTTACATACCTACAGTTTCCAGGACTAAAGCTACGAGTGAGCATGACTGTTACCTCGTGTCTCAACAGCACTGATGCACTTTCTGAGAATCGTGAATCCCATCGTATCCAGCTGTGCACCTAAAAGGAACAGGCGTAAAATGTTACAGGATGAGTAGTTACTGTTTCTTTCCCTTTTAAAATAAAGAAAACAAATTTAAGGTAATGGCACTTTTGCTTCATAGTCTGAAAACTGCTGAAGGCTGTGCATTGCCCATAGAAATGGCATCACTGGAAAATGTATTTGTTTGTAGGAGCCTCCATGCTGAAAATCAAGATGTCCAATTTTTATAATTCAACTTGCAATATAAAATATGTTAAGTTAATAAATACAGAATATTTTAAACAGTTAAAAAAATACCAATCTCTAAAGGAGGCTACATAGAAATAATCTCCATATTTTGCCAAAACTCCTAGAAGTAGCTCAGTTAGAGAAAACTCGAAATACGAATGAAGGCTTTTCAATGTGAATCTGAGCTTCTGATTAACAAGGGAAAGTTTCTGTTAAATGCTTCCTGGCCAATGAGCGTTCTGATAATTTTCACTGGACATCAAGCTTTTTTAATGCTTTTATTATTTTCATAATTTGAATTTAAAATAGATGATTCATGTGATCTATTCAGAGGCCAATTTGAAAATGCAATTTTATTCTTTTTCTAGTACAAATGTTTGCTTATGACCAAGCTGGCATATATTTGTAGATTTTGCGTTAACACAAAGTCTGTTTTTCGAGACAGACTTTCTCTGTAGCCCTGGTTGTTCTGGAACTCTCTCTGGAGACCAGGTTGTCTCAAACTCAGAGATCCACCTGCCTCTCCCTCCTGGGAGCTGGAATTAAAGGGATGAGGCACCACTGCCCAGCTTTCAAGTGAATTTTAATGGTTAAAATTGAACAGCTGTGTCCAGAATCCACTACTGATAACACTTTATAAAACACAAGTTATCTCTTCTTGCTTTGCAAACCATTCCCAGGGGGTTTATTTACAGTTCTTTAGGATGAACAAGAAAGGACAGAGACAAAGGGGAAAGGCCAGAAGGAGGGACACAGCGAAGAGGGCCTGGAGGACACCAGTCCAGGAAAGAGGAAGAACACGCTCCCCTGCAGGGGCACCTGTCAACGTCCAGTACCAGGCTATAGATCTGTAGTCTTCGAATCGAGAATTAGCAGAACTGATCACAACTGTTTCTATTACACAGCCTATGGCTTTGCTAAGTGCAGTCTTAATTCCACCAAATCTACCAAAAGTGAGTACAAAGCGAGTGTGCCACACTGTGCAGTTTTTGTCTCCTATCGGTACTCCGAGTACACAGGTGGGGAACACTTTGTTTTCCCTGGTGCGGATCCTTGCCATGCAGTACGTGAACAGCTCAGCCACAGCTATTTTCCAACGTTTAAGAGAATATGCCGTATATAGCAAACATTCAGAGGCTGCAAGACTAGAAGCTGTTAAGGGCTGACAGGAATACCTGGGTTGTCAAAAGTAAACCAAAGCAAGAAAATTAAAGCCATAGGTTTATGAAAGAAGAGTTCTCAGTCCTGACTGCCTGCCAGAATCACAAGACTGCCAGAAACGCCATCCGGCACAGAACCACAGTCCAAAGGACCACAGCCTCCACAGAACCACGGCCTCCACAGAACCACGGTCTCCACAGAACCACGGCCTCCACAGAACCACGGCCTCCACAGAACCACGGCCTGCACAGAACCACGGGCTGCACAGAAACACTGCTGTATATAATAAGTGCTCACATAAGAAAATCTGCCCAGTAACTAGGGGTTCACCATCCAGCTGGGGCCACTCTTATTATGTATTACTCACTGTGGCCAAGGATTACTGTTTCAAATATCTGAAGTAATTCTTACGTTCATCTTAACATTTCTCTCCCTTTCTCTTGCTCACTTAACATGGCTGCCGTGCACTACAGCATTAGGACCTTTGCAGCACCCAGCTCCTCTCAACCAAACATCACCATGTTCCAGGACTCCATCATTTCTACTGAGAGTGACAAGCGGCAGGATGAGGAGGCCTGGAAGCAGAGGGCCAAGGAGTAGCCTCTTCCACAGGCTCCTGAAGCTTCCATCAGAAGCTTTCTCAATGCCATTCAGGACTGTAGACCTAAACTACGAAAAGACCAGAGGGGAGCTCACAGTAATGCTCGGGTGGGCAATGAGGGCTGCCCGTGAGCTTTAAAAAGGTACAGACTGCGCCATAGCAACAGCTTGGGGTTGGTGACTATCAGGAGAAATAAACACTTACCTCCTTCTGGTCTTGGAATGATGGTTTTATTACAAGTATGGATGAGCTAGTAAAACAAAGAAAGAGAGACCACTTTCAGCAAATCAAGTCAAGGAAGAACATGTAAATTTTCAATTTTACCAACTCAATATTAGATAATGTAGCACATGAAATACACATTTGGTCTCCACCTCTGCTTTAGAGAACAGAGTTCCTGCACACCCGGAACCTCCTGACAGAAATGTTTTGCTATTCAGGAGCCCTTTGAGACAGCTCTAAATTTATGCTAAATAAGCAGCTTGGGAAACGAAACGTGTGCAGCATAAGTCCACGGGAGAAAAAACTTCACATTGGGCCTCATCCCCTGACTCTGTAGGATCCCACGCCCGCCGAGAGTGCATCCCACGCTGGGGTGGTGGCCCTCCTGCAGGGGCATGGCATTCTTCACCACCCACCCGCACTGCACACCCAGCCCTATGCACGGCTTCAGCATGCCCGCTCTGGGGTTGTGTTCACCAATTACCACACCCAGGTTATACCACAGTGTGCTGCGAAGACCAGGACTTGTCACTGGCAGAACTGAAACAGAGGTGACCTAGATGCAAATGCCCAACTTGTAAGATCTGCCACCAACACTCCAGACAGCAGTGCCAGAGTTGAAGTAAGTTAGGACAGCCAGCTTAAGTCAGAACTAGTCAGTGTGGGGAAGCCCTGTGTGGAGTCTGCACGAGACTGCAGGGGCGCTGTGCTGTCCGTGGCTAATGACGTGCTCCTGTGCATGCATATGCAGAAGCAACGCATGCAGGGCTTTTCTCGGTTTGCTTCTCTCTAAAGAAGCATGCCAGACTGACAGACAAACAAACAAACAAACAAACAAAAAGACGGCAGGGTCTGCAGTCCTTAAGGAACTTGGTACAAGTCTGTGTAAACGGGAAACTCTCCACCTTACACAGGTTGACTAACTGATACATTCCAACCAATGATATCTAGCTCACTGTTTCCTGACTGCTCCTGAATTTCACAAGAGTAGGAGATAATCCATGCCCATGTTTAAGCAAATAAATCCACGCTAGCGTGGCAGTCATCCGGCTTCTCAGAGTCCTAGCACTAACTACTTGCAAGGCATACAACATCCATCAATGTATGCTACACGTTACAGTCCCCATACAATGTATCACTGAACAGTCTTCCCACAGTCCTGCTGTGGTCTGGTAGGGGAAGCCAACCTGATCATGATCTCATGACTACACCAAACTGGAAGCCCATTTATCTCAAAGACTCAACCATGGATACTCGTGCTACGGAAGCTCACTGTCTACAGCACTTCTGGGAAGATCACCACGGCTAATAAAGTGTCTTTACCACAGAGGATAAAGGAACAGCCTAACTACATCCCAATACTACCAAAACTCTTTTAATTTTGGAGAGAGGATCATTCTCTGTAGCCCCAGCTGTCCCAAAACTCTTTATATAAGTCAGGCTGGCCTGTAACTCAGAGATCCGCCTGTCTCTGCCTCCCAAGTATTGGGATTAAAGGAATGTACCACCATGCCTGGCTTCAAAACTCTTTTAAACATATATACATATATGTTAATTATATATCTGCGTGTAGGTATGTGTCTCGGTCTGTGGAAGCCAGACGCATTTGACCCTCTGCAGCTGGAGTTGCAGGCGGTTACCAGCAGCTCAGCATGAGTGCTGGGACCTTTGCTGGTCCTTTGCTGCAGAGCAGTGAGCACTCCCAACCACTGAAGCACCTGCCCAGGCCTCCATCAAAACTCCAGCTAAAACTCTAAGAACTAATTAAGTATGAACAGAACGAGAGGTGTGGACAGTCCAACAAAAGAACACTTGCTCAGCACAGTGAGACCCTGAATTCCAGACTTAGTACAAAAATAAAAAAGTCAGAAACAAAAAGATGGAGCCTGATTCGGGCTCAGATATGGTCATTCTGACAGGGTGAAACAGTCTCTTTAGAACACAGCAGCTAGGCTGTCATTCTCAGACACACTACCAAGTGGCCTCTCATTCCCTGTACTTCTGAGAACACATTTTGCAGCTGGGCTCAGAGCCAGCCTAAGCAGCACTGCGTTAGCCCCTAAGGAGGCTCTGTTCTGAAGCCTCTTCCTTACTGAACCCCTCTTCCATCTTCAAATCACCTTCTACCCTAAATCTCCAAAATCGTCTGGTGCTTCCTGCTTACTTTGAATCCTAACACTTTACATGTTATGCTGAATGTCAATCTGTGTTTTTTTCCTAAAGTTGTCTCCGCTAAACCCCCAACTCGGTACATGACCTGTCAATTCTGAGCCCCAAATGCCAGCAGCACACAGAAAATAAAGCAGTGCTGGAACCAAGTGCCAATAGAGGTCAGGTTCCCTGGGACCCATGTTGTACCCTTTAGTCCATTCCTTGAAACTGTAGCCATACAGAGGCCCAGTCTCTAAGGTTACTCGATGTTGCAAAGCAAAACCATCGTATTAAGTATCAAGCCCATGTGGGGAGTGGTCGGTAATGCTGCCATGTACTTACTATCCCCTCTGAAATACACAGCAAGCATTTAATGTACTTGCCACCCCCCAAAAAACATCTGGTAAAACTGGTAAAATAGAAATTGAAAGTTTTGCTGGCTTCAAAGCAAAGTCAATTAGAACGGTAAAGTTAAGGAAGGTCAGAACTGAATTCGAACAATGTCCCAGCCATGGGTGTTCTGCATCTGCCCCAAGCTAATCTACTAGAGAGTTGCATGGCTTCCAGATGAGTTTAAACACCAGTTCCAGCAAAGAGCTGTTCTCAAATGCTATAAAACAAAAATAGCTTAGAAATGAGCCAAGTCGGCTGTCCGGGATTTGAAATAAAGCTCTGATGTTCTTACAGCTTCTTTTCCACCCAGAGCCTCCAGCCACTGTTTCCTTTCTTCCTCTGAAAACGCCTGCATGGTCAAGGGGACGCCAGGCCTGGAAGACAACAGGAAAACATCAGGTCACCCGACGTCAACACAAAACCCCCTCTTCTGGTTCCAGACACTTGACACAGGGTTTAAATGTTTTCATTAATTTCAACTACAATAAAAAAAAATAATGTAAAATCTGTTATCTAGACAATTTTTATACATGAACACATTATTGCAAAAACACTCCTAGGAATCCCCTCCAGAACACAAGGTGGGGTGTCCTTTCTATGGAGTTCAAACCGGTCTTGAATTCAATATATTGCTATCCCTGCCACCTGAGTGCTGGGATTACAGGTATATGCGACCCTGCTGTGCCAGGCCACAAGATCTTTTGATCCTGCAAAACTAAGTCTCTGTATGCCACCACTGATTTCCTGCCTACTGCTTCGCACCCCGGGGCAACTTCCACAGTATACATACACGTCTGTCTACTCTATAAATCGGGTTAATCTGAGTGCTGCAGGAAAGGAAATCACATCCTATTCATAGTTTCTGTCCAGTTTTTTTTTTTCACTTACACAAGGGTCATCCAAGTCACAACGTAAGTCGAATCTTCTTCCTTTCTAAGGTTCATACTTTATTATACATATTGCATATGATGTTCACAACCCTAATTTTTATCAAGGATATATAAATTAATACATAATCATAACACTTAATACATAATCATAACACACCTAGGAGAACGGCCAGAGTTGAAGCACTACGAACACCAACTAGTGGTGAGGATGTGGAACAAAGGAATGCTTACCCAGCACTAACCATGACGGAAGCTGGTGCAACAACCTAAGCCAGCTTGGTGGCTTCCTACAGATACGAACACTCTCTTGCCATTAGGAACCAGCCAGACAATTCTTAGTATATTCTGTATACAGAGTTATCAAGATTTATGTCCCATAGAAACCTGCACAAGATTTATTCACATCTGTTCCACGTGGGAAGTCATCAAGACATGCTTCAGTGGCTTAGGGTACAGCCACACAGTGGCTTCCTCGGTACTAAGAGAAACACACCATCAAGACACAAAAAGGCGCAGCAAGTTCATTATTACTTCTGACAGAAGTCCACAGGAGAGCACCACATGGTTTGCAGTTTCAAGATCAAACCTGGAAAAGGCTGAACTACAGCAGCAATTAAAACATCACCAGACACACTAGAGGGCAGTACAGAACGGACGCACACAAAGGAAAAGATCGGGCATCAGAAAACTCCAGAAGAGTTTCCGCACACTAGGGTCAACAGCATCACAAGTGAGAAACCTGCTGCTCCGGGGATCTTCCAAAGAGAGATGAGTCACTGGCAAGAGCCAACAGCAAATTCTCAGCCCAGAGCCAGGCAGTGGTGCTGCACACTTTTAATCCCAGCACTTGAAAGGGAGAGGCAGGCAGATCTCTGTGAGTTCGAGGCCAGTCTGGTCTACAAGAGCTAGTTCCAGGACAGGCTCCGAAACTACAGAAAATCCCTTTCTCAAAAAAACAAAACAAAACAAAACAAATTCTCAGCCCACAGCAGCAACTCCATAAACTAAAAAAATCTGTGAGTTCTAGAAATAAAGCACAAATAATGAAAAAAATGAAGTTTAGTGGCTGTATAGGACAATAAGGCAAGTATAAGGATATTTAAGTAAATTAAAATATTAAAGCAAGGTTCACACCCTAGACATCGCCCAAGGAAACAGCACTGCAGGCTGCAGAAGCTACGGTGACAACATTGAGTCAAGAGTCAGGACTGAAGCAGAGGTCAATCGTGGGTCAGAGCCGGTTTACTGGCTGACCTGAGGACACAACTGCTCTTACTGAACAATTCTCTCCAATGACCACGCACTACACCCGAGCTCCACTCCTCCATCACACTGATGCTTGGTAAATACTAAGGCAACAGAACCAATTTTATAAAAGAGAAAATGAATCAGCTAAAAGAGAACACGCTGTCAAGACATTATTCATTCTCTACTTTGACCCACTGTGACGGAAAACAAGGTTGGAACTGTGAGGACACACACACAGACACACATGCACGCACAACCTGAACAAGAGCCTGCACTTAAACATCTCCACCTATTCCCATCACACACTCAGCAAGGAGCCGCAGCAGTACAAGTGTGCAGCCTGCACAGCAGCCGAGACCTGCTCACATCCATAAGGACAGTATGGCACGAGTGTGCACCGGTTCTCCCGCAGGCCCTGGTGTGAGAAGTGGTCTAAGAAAGCTAGGACTTACTGTGTGATGGTGATATCGACTGACAATTTGACAAGGTCTACAGACACCAAAGAAAAGAGTCTCTGGACATGCCTGTGAAGGATTACTATTCTTGGCCTGAGTTGGGAACTAAATACTACTAGCACTATTCCCAGGGCTGGGCCTGGTGGCGCACGCCTTTAATCCCAGCACTCGGGAGGCACAGGCAGGCGGATCTCTGAGTTCGAGGCCAGCCTGGTCTGCAGAGCGAGTTCCAGGGCTACACGGGAAAACCCTGGTTAAAAAAGAACACAAGCTGTTAAGGACTGGATCCCTGGCTGCTAGGTTCCGCTGCTGCCGGTGCCAATAAGCCAAATCAAATTGAATTAATAAATCCAGGTTTAACGAACAAAGCAAAGCAAACTCCTGGGTGACCCTTGGGAAGGCAGGGGAGGAATCACATGGCAAGTAACGAGAGTGTTGCAGTTTGGATTACAAAGAGAGCTTACAAACTATGAATGATTTTCAGAAATTATTGGGAGATAGTAAATGACTGAGACCCTATTTAAAATTCCCTAGGGGAGATGTGAAGCCCCCCAGTGAGATTTGTAAGGGGAATAGTGATCCCAATTCCCCTGACATCTTACAGTACTAGCTCAGGTGGACTATGCAATAAAGAACCAGCAGTACATTCATTTCAAAATAATGATTCTTGGGCAATTGCATTTGCTCAATTTCTAGGCCAGTTGATTGATTGCTACAATTTGTGCAACTGCATTTCTTTATTTTTCCTAAAATTGTAATGCAAGATCCCTTAAAGGATGCTGTGTTAATTTTTAGATGGTTCTTCCAATGGAAGAGCAGCATGTGTTACTGACTGTAAAGGGTATGTGGTGAGCAGTTGAGCAGCGAGCTACTGTTGTGGTGCTCCAGCTTTCTGCAAACAGCGCATTTAATTTATATACCGGCAGTCATTACATTTTTAGAGCTCTGTAGGTCATAGAAACGGTCCTCCGCATTGGAATTAGTAATAGTAAAGTTAGAATATTGTTCCAGCAAATTCAAGATGCCATTCATCTAAGGAAACTGCCAAGCTTAGTGGGTCATATCAGAGCACACTCAAATCTTCCTGGTCCATTGGCTGAAGGTAATGTTTTAGTTAATAAATTGATTCAACTGATCACTTTATCTCAAGTTGAGCTTGAACAGCGATCACATCATCAAAATAGTGAAAGTTTAAGGAAACAGTTTGGTCTGACAAGAGAAATTGCTCATCAGATTATTAAGCAATGTGAGATAGGCCCACAATATTTACCTGTCCGTCATCTAGGAGTAAATCCTCCAGGCCTGCCTCCTAATCATTTATGGCAAAGGAATGTTAACCAGATTGCACAATCTGGAAAATTAAGATATGTGCACGTGACATATCTTATGATACATATTCAGGTTTCTCGACAGCCACTGCACAAACTGGAGAAGCCACCAAACACGTGATAACTCACTGCTTAAACTGTTTCTCATATATGGGAATTCCTAAAATTATAAAGATGGATAATGGCTCTGGATATATTAGTAAAACATTTCAGCAATTTTGTTCCTAGTGCAACAGTACTGAACCCTAAGTCTTCACATCATGCCCTTCTAATTCTTAGTTTCTCGAATGTGAATGTCCGTGAACTATGTGCCACTGACAGACTTTGGCATGATGGCACCAGAGCGACCTTCACCAAAGCAAAAGGGAAAAACCCTTGTACTGGATTATGGAAAGGATCCAATCATGTTTTAATATGGGTCGAAGGCATGTTTGCGTTTTTTCCACAGGAGAGGAATGAAGGTCTGTACAGACAGACAGGAAGTGAAACGGCTGGGCAGAGAAAGGAAGTGGTAAGGCAGGAGGAGACAGAAACTCAGTCCCTTTTTGGCTGGAAAGTGGAGAGGTAAGATGGTGATGGAGGTGGGTCTTGTAATAATAAAGAAACTGCCTCGGCCCTCATAGGACAGAAAATTAGGTAGACGGAGTAGACAGAAGAGAATGCTGGGAAAAAGAAGCTTAGTAGAGGAGTCGCCATGATTCTCCAGCTCCAGACAGATGCAGGTTAAGATCCTCCCTGGTAAGCCAGCTCGTGGGCTACACAGAATATTAGAAATGGGTTAGAACAATATGTAAGAGCTAGCCAATAAGAAGCTGGAACTAGCCGGGCCAGGCAGTGTTTGAAAGAATACAGTTTCCTTGTAATTATTTC
>NW_026068094.1:1162787-1209874 GCF_014885135.2 Alexandromys fortis | reverse complement strand
GAAAATTAGGTAGACGGAGTAGACAGAAGAGAATGCTGGGAAAAAGCTTAGTAAAGGAGTCGCCATGATTCTCCAGCTCCAGACAGATGCAGGTTAAGATCCTCCCTGGTAAGCCAGCTCGTGGGCTACACAGAATATTAGAAATGGGTTAGAACAATATGTAAGAGCTAGCCAATAAGAAGCTGGACTAGCCGGGCCAGGCAGTGTTTGAAAGAATACAGTTTCCGTGTAATTATTTCGGGGCATAAGCTAGCCGTGCGGGCGGCTGGGTGCCAGGGACGCAGCCCTGCCGCTCCTAATGCAACAAGATGGCTGTGGTCTGGCTCCTTCATCTCTCTGATCTCTCAGCATTTTACCCTATATCTGACTCTAGGCTTTTATTATTAAGACCTGTTAGAACTCGTGCTATAATCTAGAATGAACTACAATCCAGAAATAGAGGGCACACCTGTCAGATTTTTTTACTTGATTTGAAAGTGGGTGAATCCACTTCTAGTCCAGTCCTTTGGGACAGAAAGACACACATCTGATCCAGATCTGGAGGCGGGATGGCACACCTTTAATCTGGGCCACACCTTCTTTTGGAAGTCTATATAAGGACACAGAAAAGGGCAGATTTTGCCTTGCTAACACATCCATTTCTTCACTGGCACCAGAGTCGACTTCTTCAGGGTTCCAGCGCACACTGAAGGGCAGCGGAGACACCCAGCCTTGTGGGCTGAGCAGCTACTACATTCTAAGACTTTCCATTCACAGAAGCCACTGTTGGATTAGCTGGGAGTGCACCCTGAAAGTCATTCCAACAGATCCTAGAGAACCCTGACTAACGCAGGGAGGGACAACCAGAGTTCGGGAGGATGGGAACAATGGCTGGAGTTGGTAAAGACCGGGGTCATAACTGGCACAGGTGCACATGCCTGGAATCCAAGCTCTTAGGAAGTAGAGGCAAGAGAAAATGGTAGGTCAAAGTCCAATGGGGTTACATGAAGGGAGGAAAAAAGGGGGAGGAGAGGAAAGGAAGAAGGGAGGTACTGATGTGAACCCAGCAGAGACCAGCAGTCAAGGAACGGGACACGTCGTCAGTTAGAACACTCTCTTCCGTGCAGCTTTCATGTGTTAATTCAACTGTATTTCAAAAGGGGGCAGTCTTATAAAAATTAACAAACCACCAGGGCAGGTTTCCTGTAAATTCCAATTCTTCATCTATTTTAAAGTTATTATCCTAGCCAGGCATGGAGTATAAGCCTGTTATCCCAACACTGGAGAGACTGAGAAAGAGGGATTGTGGACTAGCCTCGACCACCTCACAAGATCTTATCTCTATATAAAAATGACTCAGTGATAATCTCTCATCTGTCGTTCTGAGCAGCAGAAAAAAAGGTTACAGTTTACCACAGTCACGTAAAGACTGTGGTCAGCAAACTTCATTCGGCATCATCAATGTCTCCAAAACCAGGAGCTTCGGCAAGTACCACACAAACCGTACTCACAGTGCACAGAAGCTCCCAAAGCACCACCTAGCAAACTAGACTTCCGATTTGTCTGTATTGATTACGTAAGAGCAGCCTGACTGCACATCGGTCTTCTGGGGCCTGAAACATGGCAGATAGGAGACTGGCCTTCCCGGGGGAAAGTCCAGGTTCAGACCTCAGTTCTCCCACTCAGCAGCTCACAGTTTCACCTGGGAGAGGGTGAGGACTGATGAGATAAAATACCTGGGAACCAGAAAGGACCGGGTCAAGGGCAGCTGTGGACACATGGTCTTCTTGAGAACACACAAAAGTCTTACAGGTTACTAAGCAGTCTGTAAGTGACTTAAATTTTAGCACATTTTCAAGCAATACTCTCTGTTACAATCTCAGCAAAACCTTCCTTTATATGTCCCTGTCACGGTACTGCCAAATTTGTCCGGTGCCGAAGGGGACGTTTTTATGTGAGTGGTCTTAAGTGAATTCACTCATGGGTCTTTTCCTCTATACAAACTCCACATTCTCAGCTAGATCACAAAGACGAAAGCAGCGACAATTAAGTTTGTCCTTACTACTCTCCTTTGGAAAACTTGTATTACACAGGCATCAAACAGATTTGTGTACAAACTACTACAGCCACGCAGGGTGGCATGGACTCGCCACCCACAGTGCTGAGTGCACGTAGGACACGAACATTAGAACGTTAGAATAGAACGTTATTTCTGCCTCCCTGTCAAAGACGCTTGTAAAGCTGAATGCTTGGAAGTGACTTGGTAAGAAAAGTCTTCGACTACAACAAAAGCCTAGATGCCCTACTCCACAATGAGAACGCACACTGGAACTGCACACGCACGCGTGCGCGCACACACACACACATGCACACATGAAGAAATCCACTTTCTGTACTGCTATGACAAGACTGTCTTCTGACTTCACACTCCATTCACACTCTCTTTCACTGTTCTCCTTCTGCTGCCAATCAGAAGGGCATCAACAAAGAAATGTTCAATGTGTCTCCTTCAGGACAGGTTAGGAAGATTCCAGTCCTCGGCCAAGATGAAGCTCTGGCCCTACAACTATAGTGACCAACAACAGTTTACAATGAAGGTGACCTGGAAACATAAAAAGGTAACATTTTTCTAGTTCACAGGAATCACTCCTTCAACTTGTTTTTTAAAAAAATACTGTCAAAAGAATTTTAATATCATATCTAACTAATTCCACTTACCTGTCAGCAGCTTCAATGTCGAAGCAAAACCTTCTGTCGATGGAGTCGGTGTATCTTTTGGTGCATTCTTTCAAAAAGAACACCTCTCCATCCCCCTGCAAACAAGCACAATGCTCAAATCTCTGTGCACTGGTGCAGCCCTGCAGGAGCCAAGGCTAACCCCTTCACTCTGCACAGAATGCTTTCTTAGAGTGTGTGGCCAATCACACTCGCTGCTAGCGGGCCAGGGCTTGCTCTGAGCATCACAGGAAGGTCACCTACCTTGCACAGCCAGATCTTAATGTCTTACTATCAGGCTGGGCTCTACCAGTCATCTCTTAGAATTGAGCAGCTAGGTTAAACAGGGAATAACCACATGAGAACTCTGTGTGCCTACCTAACGAGAAGGAATTCATTAGAGATCACTACACCTTCCAGTTTTTGCAGACTCTGAATACACATTATGTGAACGGGCCAGATCTCCTACAAAAATAAGTCCTACGTAATTGAGCCACAAAACTGAATGCAGTAATCACCCTTCTCTTCTGAAACACTGACATAAGAACTCTACTGCTCTGTTTTATAATCTAACTGTAAAGGTGCAGGCCTGTGATTTAGAAACAAAACAAAGATTTTAATCCTAAAACCAAATTTCTCAATAGTCAATATCAAATTATTACAATGGCAGGCCCTACAAGTAACTCTCATAAAAATACAAAACTAACATCAAGGACTTACCAGTTTCCCCCCAGATCGGTGTTCAAACGGGATCATGTTGAATTTCTTGGCTGTTTTCCGATACATGCAATAGTGTTTGACCCAACTGGACCCAAATGGAGCCGGCCCTTCAACAAAGCACAGATCTTTATGTTTTTCCTCGTGAGGAGGCAGACATGCTCCAGGGGAGCACATTACTGCACAGTTCAGCCAAGCAGAGCACAAAAATGCAGGGGCTAACCGAAGGAGGGACTACAAGAGACAGGAAGCCCCTCAGGACACTGTGAGACCTGAGTTTAAGACATTTTCAGTAGATAACTATGAGCTAACATCACATGGTATGACACCGGGGTGATTCCCCAGCGGAAAGGGAGAGCCAGCTCCTCCACACATGTTCCGCTGCGTGGCCTCGTGGCCTCACCCACACTCACGCGATAACTATCACCCTCGGAAGTGATAAACTTCCAGAGTGCTGGAAAACCCAAGAGTTGCGGGGCATTCCAGGTTAGATGGAGGAAACACAGCATCCTGGCGCCTCCAGCTTCGATTCAGGGCGCAGGTGGCACGACCACTCCCTGAATCCTCTCCTCCCCAGCCGGCCAATGTGAACGTCAGCGAAGCTGGCCACACTCAACCAAGGAAAGGAAACTGTGAAGCACCCTGAGCAAAGCTAAGGGTGAGAAGTGAAACATTCAATACGTCTGATCAGTTGAAGACTTCAACCCAGAACACTGGATGAGATTTTGTTTCTTTAATTTCCCAGCTAGAAACTCCTCTAGACGGAGCCTGACACAGCAACTGTGCAATGACTGGTCACTGCTCAACCATCAGTCCTGACCGGGTGATGGGCGCCACCCCCACATGGCATTCACAGAGCTCTCAGGTTAGTTCTCGAGGCAAGTGTGTGTGGTGCATACGCATATGTGTGGGCCTGAGCACGTCCACGTCCATGGATGCATGAGGCCAAGTATCTTCCACTATCACGTCCACCGTCTCTTCTGAAGACCCAGAGCTCGCCAATGCCTGGACTGGGCCGCCAGTGAGCTCCGAGGAGCATCTCTATCTTCTCTACCCCCGTACAGTACCAGGGTTAGACACTCATGGCTACACCCAGCTTTTTTAGATGGGTGCTGGGATCTTAACTCAAATCCTCGGGCTTATGGTGCAGGAACTTTACAAACTACGCCATCTCTCCAGAATCTTTATTTTAAAGCAAAGCATCCCTTACACGTGCAGCAATCTGCTTGCTTTTCCACTTTGCTCCATTGTGGTGCAGCCAGGGGACCCTTCTCAACCACCAAAATCATGAGCCAAGTAAACCACTTGGCTAAAGTACCAGCCCTCAAGTCCTTTGTAATAGGACACACAAAACAGACAACATAAAATGACTATAGGTCAAATACTGCTATGTAGCAATATTCCTATATCCATCTACAGTCCTCTAAATATCTTTTAAGATTTTTAATCATGTGCATTGGTATATGTGAGTGGAGAACCAGCGACATCAGATTTCCCTTGAAGAGTTGTAAGCCACAAAGCATGGGAGCTGGCGTTGCACCATGGTCCTCAGGAAGAGCAAGTGCTCTTTACCGCTGAGCCGTCTCTCTAACCCTTTCCTAACAACTTTGTAGAAAACAACCTATCTCAGAATAAACTGAAAGAACAAGATGCCCCCGCTGACTTATATGAGTGGTAGGGTCATGAGGCGGTGGGAGAGGATGTAGAGATGTGGAGGCAGGAAGATCTCGGCAGGAGCGGTCACAGCACTGGCCGGAACTGCTCAGGACTGAGAAGAGGAAAGAACAGAAATGGGCTGGTGTCAGGGTCACTCCTGGAGCTGTGCTTGCAGCCTTAGCTCTCTCAGAAACAAACCCCTAAACAGCACGGCAGCGTGGCTGAAGCCAAGGCACGCTGAAGCCAAGGCAGAAATGTGGGCAAAGGGGCTGGAGAGATGGCTCCGCAGCTAAGAGCACTTGCTGCTCTTGCGGAGGACCTGGGTTTGGTTCACAACCACCCAAAACTCCAGATCCAGGGGACTCAGCACCCTCTTCTGACCTCTTTAGTCTCCTGTTCATATGGTTCACACTCAGCACACCCATCCATATATTAAAAAAAAAATCATGTTTTTATATTTAAATATGCCTTCAAGACCACAGAGGGCGAAAAAAAAGTACGGGGGTAATTTCCCAATTATCACAGTACTGTAAGGACTCAAATAAACTTGCCAGGTGTCAGTGGGGATTTGATTCTCTGGCCTCTCCAGTCTTAGAGCAGCATAGGGCCTGCACACATCCTCCTACCTGCCTTAACTCCTCTCCAGTTACCACCAACAGTACAGAACACAATGCATGTGCTACAGAAACCGCTGGTCAGAAGAGGAAGAGGAATAGAAGTCTGAAATTTTCGCACTTTGGGTTGAAGCCAGCCTGGACTATGCAGGGAATTTAAGGCCACTTCAGTTACACAGTAAAACATCTCAGTGTCAAGAGAGCTTGCATGTGTACCCCACAGATGCAGTGCCTTGGTTTGGTTTTGATCGTTCTGCTCAAATCTTCTCACTGTGTTGGCTGCGCTCACGGGAAGCTCTCCTGAAGGCACAGAGCACAGTCTGCACCACGGACTTAAACCAACCCAATCAGCCTGTTTTGCACACGTCTTACTTTTCTCCTGGACATACAGGTAGCCTTCCGCTGTGAACTGGCTTGCTCGCTTGTGGTCCTTGGGATTTTGCCTGATTTTATTCATAAGTTCTTCCACTTCTGACCTGGTTCCCTCAAATCGATTCCGTGTCTGAAACAGAAAACATACTGATAAATTCCACCTTCTACGATGTTTTTATGCACATATTTTAATGACTCTGTGTAACCAAAATCAAATCTGCAGAACTCAAAAAAGCCTCTCTTCTTTCCAGTGTGTCTCCTTACCGAGATTTATATTCAAAGACAACAAAATCGAATGGTGAACTTGCTAATATAGAAGAGAGGCTAATGAAACAAGCCAGTTACTTCAGTGCTCAACACCAGAGCAAGTCACTCCACCATAAAACTCCCTGGACCTGTGACATCTTAAAGAGCAAACAAGCCATAAAATATCTATCTTCCTGGGAAAATAAAAGGTGCTGGCAACAGGCAACCTGGTCCATGCAGGTATTACTACAGCAGCAATCAGAGCACCACAACTCTGAAAATAATTATTCTTTGCAAGTTAACAAAAACTCAGTGTCCATTTTCCCAGACTGTGGTAACTACAATAGGAAATGACATTTCTTCAACAAGGAAGCGGAGGAGGAGGAGGATCTCACCAGCAAATAATGTTCACGCATGCATCTAAGGAGGCTAGTCACATTTCAGAATCCCAGGAGACATGGCAGCCGAGATCTGCCAAGTGAACACTCGGAACACGTCATGTGAACACAAGTCACCACAACCCAGTTTAGAGACACTTCTTCAGCCAGACTCAAAAACTGCGCTAACACCCAAAACTGCTGGTGTGAAACTGCAAAGGGCCAGACAGAAAATTATTATTGAAATTTCCCTCTCTCCTCCGTACCATGAAAATGGTTGTCAAAGACCATAAGGGTGGAAAAAAGAAAGAAAACATAGTATAATGGTACATTTCTCCTAGGGAAATGGGAGGCTGCGAAATGAAAACTGTTTCGAGAAATGATGAGCTAATATGAAAAGAAAAAAGCTCTGTCTGCACTTTAGCAAGGCCAGGCTTGGACGGGGCAGTGGTGGCGGTGCACACCTTTAGCCCCAGCACTCTTGAGACAGATCTCTGAATCTGAGCAAGTTCTAGGACAACCAGGGCTGCAGAGAAACTCTGTCTCAAAAATAAATGTTCCAACCCCAGGAAGCTAAGTAACAAGGAGAACCCTACGAGAAACATACATAGATCCCCTGGGAAGGTGAAATAGACAAGACCTCCTTAGAAAATTGGGAGCAGCGGGAAGGGGGGGGGGAGAGGGGAGGCAGGGAAGAGAACTAGAGAGAACAGGATGGTCAAAATGGGGGAAGGACAAAGAGGGAGAGCAAGGAAAGAGATACCTTGATTGAAGGAGTCATTATGGGGCTAGCAAAATATGGCACTAGTGAAGTTCCCAGGAATCCACAAGGATGACCCCAGCTAAGACCCTAAGCAATAGAGGAGAGGGTGCCCGAACTGGCTCTGCCCTGTAGTCAGACTGAAGACTATCTTAAAAGTCACCATAGAACCTTCATCCAGCAACTGATGGAAGCAGAGGTAGAGAACCACAGTGGAGCATTGGGCTGAGGAGTGGGAGGAGTGAGAATTTGAGCAAAGGGGTCATATGACAGGGACACCCACTGCAACAGCTGACCTGAGCTTGTTAGCGTGACCTCACTGACTCTGGCCTGACAGCCGGGGACCATCATAGGACCAAATTAGGCCCTCTGAACATGGGTGACAGTTATATGCCCGGGGCAGACTGTGGGGTCACTGGCAGTGAGACCAGGATTTACCCCTACTGCTTGTTCTGGCTTTTTGGAACCCATTCTCTTTGGAGGGATACCTTGCACAGCCTAGATATAGTGGGGGAGGGTCTTGGTTCTGCCTCCAAGCAATGTGCTGGACTTTGTTGACTCCCCATGGGAAGCCTTACCCTCTCTAAGTGGATGGGGGAGGGGTGGGGAGAAGAGGGAGGGGTGAGGGGCAGATGGAGGGAGCAGGAGGAGAGAAGGGAGTGGAAACTGGATTTGGCATGTAAAATGAGAAAAATATAGGTTTTTTTTAATAAATTAAAATAAAAAATAAATAAACGTTCCCTTTTTTCTCCCCACCTCCAGCATTTCCTATGTCTGGGTCTATTTGTACTGATTTCACACGAGTTCATTTCACTCATTGTTTCGGTGAGATTCCTTCCCTCACTTCCTCCACACGTGTAGGACAGAAACAAGTCTACGTGCATGCATGCATCCTCTGGGACTTCACACGCAAAACTCCGGTCATTTGTGCTGATGCCCCAGATGTTATACAGGTGTCCAGTAGCTACTAGACATGCGATCCTCCAGCTCCTTATCCTCTGATCTCTGGCCAGGAGCCACTCTTTCTCCAAGGAGCCCTGCTTCTTTCAATGGACGGCA
Organism: Alexandromys fortis; assembly: GCF_014885135.2. Taxonomy (NCBI): domain Eukaryota; kingdom Metazoa; phylum Chordata; class Mammalia; order Rodentia; family Cricetidae; genus Alexandromys; species Alexandromys fortis. The sequence continues at coordinate 1,201,379 of NW_026068094.1, read as the reverse complement.
GCATCTGAAACCCACAACCTGGTCCAGGGTGCTCGGAGCTGCCTCCTTCTAAGACTTCTGTGCAGGCAGACACAAGCAATACACACACAGACACTCATACACAGTACCACACACATACTCCCTCCCTCGTACATACACGCTCACACTCTTCCACTTCCATAAACACACACAAAGAGAAATACTATCGCTGCACTGTAAAAATCCATAATTTTTATAACAGTAAAAAAAAAAAAAACTTCATACCAATAAGTGGACTCAGAAAGCCTCAGAAACAACCAGAACAAAACAGAGAGAGATATTCAGAGAGCCAGCTGGCAGGGGAATACACTGGAGACTGAGAATGGGGGCAGTTCCCTGATGACTGTATCCTTGGGTTCCTACAGACAGAGAAGAAAAGTCCCCTCTCCAGAAAGTTACTTGCCCATTTCTCCACAATAAAGACTGAGTGTTGTTATCAGATGTGTACAGTCTTAGTTCATCAACACATGTACCAGGTCACTGTGTGACATCTGTAGAGTAAGCCTCTCTTTGGGCTCTGCTCACCACTATCTCATGACTCAGTCTCCTGGAATGCTGGGTCTGTCTGACTTACTTTGGTATACAGAGCTCTCTGGTCTTCCTCTTCCCCATACATACATTATAAAAGTACTTCTGTCCATAAGCAAGAGATGTGAGGCTAGTTTGGGCAAATCCCAGAAGACTGATGTGTTTCTGTGGCACAGCGGAGCCTGAGTTATCCAGACAGCTTCATGGGCAAGTGGCCAGCAACAGTCATATATGGCCTGTGCTACACGGTCTCGTTATAGGTTCATGTTCTAGTATATGATGGGTTGAGAGGGCTGCCTAGGGCAGGTCTCAAACTCACTGCACAGGTTGATCCCCCTGCCTCCACCTCCCAAGCTCTGGAATGACAGCAGGACACCCCCCCCCCCCCCCCCGCACTGAGCTCTACGTGATCCGCCATCTTGGAAGTCCGCATTGTTTCTAATGTGGGCTCCTAGGCTTCCACTTTACATCAGAGCCACAAAGCACACACCAGCCCTAACGAGGGATTCTCATCTGATCAGCCCTGAAGCTGACAGATGAAGTCTGGAAAAAAAGAGGTTAATTCTGCAGACAAAGACCCACTTGGGAGCAAGGGTGATTTTATAATCTAACCTTCTCAGTTGGTGCTTTTTTTACAAACTGTTTTTACAGCCCACAAGATTCTCTGAAAAATAAATTATTTCATTAAAAATTCTAGTGGGCTGGAGAAATGGCTAAGTCAGGGAAGCATCCGCTGTGAATCTAATCGCACCCACATGAAGGTGGACGCCATGTTTGTAGGCAGCGGCAGCAGGGATCACGGTATTGACAGGAGAAGTGGAGCTGGGGGGGTCTCTGACTGACACCTTAGAGCACCAGTGAGCTCCACACCTGAGGACAGACCCTGTCTCTGAAGCCAGGGCAGAGAGCGACTGAGTTAGACACAGGTGTCGGCCTCACACAGAGAGAAAGTGGTTCTGCTACCTACACCAGCAATCCGAGGGGACTAGGACACACCTGCACACACAAACTTGCACGTCTGTTTCAAGTTCTACTACCTAACTTCTAAAGCACACAACCACACCACACAGACGCACACATGTGCGTCTGTGTGTGCTGTGTGTCACACCGGGCCCCACAGACTCTCACTAGCTCTTCTATGAAAACGCAACTGATGAGAAAGGTCTTAACCAGAAGAAGCATTTGTCTCCTAAAGAAAATCTTTTCCCCTTAGCTTTCTGAGTGTACGTATGAATGAAGCATACAGGATGGTGGGGGTGTGTTCATGAGTGTGGAGGTCTGAGTGTACGTATGAATGAAGCATACAGGATGGTGGGGGTGTGTTCATGAGTGTGGAGGTCTGAGTGTACGTATGAATGAAGCATACAGGATGGTGGGGGGATGTGTTCATATGCGTGTGGAGGTTAGCAAACCACAGAGCAGGGAACAACAGTCAGAGAAAGGCCTTAGTATTGGCCCCAACTGGCTGGAGACAAGATCCCTGGCTGTTTGCGCTGAATTCACAGACTAGCCATTCCACAACCAAAGGTCCTCTGCTCTCCACCTCCCCCTACTGAAAGAACACTGGTATTGCAGGCACAGCTACCAAACATGGCTCTATGTGGGTTCTGGGGATTCAAACTCAGGTCCTTCCTCGGGGTCACAGAGCCATCGTCTCAGCATAAGAGAATCTTAGGATCTCTAAATCTCATTTCCCAAGATCAGACGGAAAGCACACATTCCACAAAGGATGACAACGAAAGCAAATGGTAGCCGAGTACATTAACACATTAGTGAACATGCCTCAAGTGTAGGGACGCCATTCCACAAGCCAGTCTGGGAAGGAAACACATGACTGACATTAACATCAGAGCCGAGCTGGAATGCTGGGACAGCAGTTTCTTACACAGATGATTCAGCGTTAGCATAACAAAGTTTACCTTGAGACCTGTCCCCAGAAAGCCCAGGAAGAGCCTCCAAAGGGGAGAATTTCTTTAGCCTCCATTAGCTAAAGAGAAGATTGTTATACCAAGATCTGACCACCGGGTGGCAACAAATCCCTACTTTCTCAGTACCAGCCTGGTCCTAAAGCTTCGCAGACAGCAGACAGACAGAGGCACAACCCAAACATCTTTTAAATGCCAAAGGCTTTCGTTTCCTTACATTCTGAATGTTGATCTGTAGTTCCATTTTGTAGTGATTGAAGTCTTTGGAAAGTTCATGACCCTGATGATAGAAAGTGAACATTCCCTGGAAAAAGGACAGCATCTAAGACAAAGGAGAAAGAAGCATTAGTGCACACCAAAACAAAAACAAAAGAGAAAATAAGAAGCATACGCAACTCCCAACCATCTCCCTGTCTGTCCTTTCACTCATATGAAGGAGTTTCCGAGAAGTCAGGAGAACTTCATTAATTACAAGTGCGTATTACCTATCCGTGGCTCTGTCCTGAAAATGCAGAACGTTGGTGCTCACAAACACCAGCATCAGTAAACAATCTTTATGCAATGTTCTCCAAAAACAACCAATTCTAAGTCATCCACTTGCACCTCCTTAGTCAAGAGAGTCCTGATGGTCACTGATAACTGAAACCTGAGCCCTGTAGCAAAGCCAGCACACAGGGAGGTCGAATCAGTTCAAGCACAAACGTCTTCCAGCTTCCAGGTACCGTCGCAGAGGTGTTCAGGGAGTGCCCCCAACCTACCCCTTCTCAGAAGGCCCCAGAATTTTAAAATCCTGAACTGATTTTTTTCAGAGTGCTGAAAGATATACACACTAAGAAGGAGCTGATGCAAACGGTCAGTCTGCACCAACACCCGCCAGTCACTGTTTGGTGACACTGGAAAATCACTAAGTTCTCCCTTCCATGCCTGCCTGCTAGAGCCACTGTGTGGAGCGAGGGTGAACAGGGCAGCACTTAGAACAATGATGTCAACCCAGAGTTGACGTCATAACCAACAGTGATGTGCACCACAGCCATTTCACCATGAAAGGACCACTTTAAGGTTTAATTTTCTCTGACTGATTCACATTGATTCTATCATTCCGCTGCCTATTTTTTTTAAGTATTTTTAATTATTCTTTTGTTTCTCACCATGAACATAATAGACCCACTATAGTATTTGAAGTATAGTTCAATAAAGTAAGGAAGAATGCAGTCTATATTAAAATTATCAGACAATCTTTTGCTAAAACCTATTGTATGGAATGGCATCTATACTTGATCAAGAGGTTTACAGCCACACCCTCTATATGCATACTAATATGCAAGTAACTGAACTTATTAGAAGGCACCTATATAATAGCAAAACCGGTGTTTCTAGGGGCTGGAAACATGGCTCTGTGAATACATTCTGCTCTTCTAGAGGAATCAAGCTAAATTCCCAGCACCCATGTTGAATGACAACCCACCTACTAGCCCAGCTCCGGGGAGACCGACACCTCCGTCCTCCACTCTCACCTGTCCTCACAGGCACAAACCCACACAAGCACCCATACGGAAAATAAAGCTAAAAATAGATTTAAAAACTAGTGTTAGCCGTTCACAAAACTGCTTCAAAAGCTACAGAAAGACTTTGAAATCCTGATAAATATTTGAAACAAAAGCATGTTTAAACAAGCCAGCTCATTTTAAAGACACTGAAAACTGGTATCGCATGAGCATTAGCTCTGTTGGTTACACTCGCTGCAGCAGCGGATGACGACAGAATCTGTTGTCAGCTGCAGTGCGGGAGACCACGCACGGCAAGTGCCCCTCACAGGGGCTGTGCGGACAAGGCCTCCCCCTCCTCTAGATGCTCGCCTAGACTGCAACTACCTCTGTGTACCCGCTCCAAACCTCGCTCAGTCTCTTACTGTTCCCATGCACACACTGTGACTAGCTGTGTGCACCCGCTCCATCATATGCACACACTGTGACTAGCTGTGTGCACCTGCTCCAAACCTCGCTCTATCTCTTACTGTTCACACGGACCCACTGTGACTAGCTGTGTGCACCCGCTCCAAGCCTCGCTCTGTCTCTCACAGTTCACATGCACACACTGTGACTAGCTGTGTGCACCTGCTCCAAACCTCGCTCTATCTCTTACTGTTCACACGGACCCACTGTGACTAGCTGTGTGCACCCGCTCCAAGCCTCACTGTCTCTCACAGTTCACATGCACACACTGTGACTAGCTGTGTGCACCTGCTCCAAACCTCGCTCTATCTCTTACTGTTCCCATGCACACACTGTGACTAGCTGTGTGCACCCGCTCCATCATATGCACACACTGTGACTAGCTGTGTGCACCCGCTCCATCATATGCACACACTGTGACTAGCTGTGTGCACCCGCTCCATCATATGCACACACTGTGACTAGCTGTGTGCACCCGCTCCATCATATGCACACACTGTGACTAGCTGTGTGCACCCGCTCCATCATATGCACACACTGTGACTAGCTGTGTGCACCCGCTCCATCATATGCACACACTGTGACTAGCTGTGTGCACCCGCTCCATCATATGCACACACTGTGACTAGCTGTGTGCACCCGCTCCATCATATGCACACACTGTGACTAGCTGTGTGCACCCGCTCCATCATATGCACACACTGTGACTAGCTGTGTGCACCCGTTCCATCATATGCACACACTGTGACTAGCTGTGTGCACCCACTCCATCATATGCACACACTGTGACTAGCTGTGTGCACCCACTCCATCATATGCACACACTGTGACTAGCTGTGTGCACCCGCTCCAAGCCTCGCTCCGTCTCTCACTGTTCACAGGGACCCAGAGCAAAGCTTGCTCTGCTACTCACAGGTTCCACAAACTCAAACTTCTTTCTCTCTTGAATCTCCTGTAGCTTGCACACATATTCCAGAGAGAGTTCGTAGAAGTGCTGCCGGGTCTGCTCCACTTGGAGATCTGCCTGTATTAAAACAGCCGCTGTTAGCTGAGCCAGGACAGGGAGCCATCAAACCCAAGAGCACAGGTCAATGAACTCCAACCCCCGGGCACTGCGTTCATAAACTTGTTTTAGAACATGTGACTGGTCGCTCATGACTCACTCACGGATACTCTCCTGCCACAGGAGCATACACGGAAGTAAAAATGATCCTCCCTGGACTCTAAAGTGTCATGACCCCCAAAGACTGAAGATTACGGATTCCACTTCCTCATGGAAGTGGGTCAAAGGTCCCACCAACACTCGCATGAGCAAGCCCTCTAAGGATGAGGTCGGCCTGCCACCAGCAGGCTGCGAAACTCCACTTAACTCCACGCTGGGAGGAAGGAATGGAAGGAAGGAGAGAGACAAATCATGGCAATATTGCCAGCATGGGTGAACTGTTAGGCCTCGTAATGCAATGAAGACACAAAAGCAGGAACTCCAAACATATGAAACACCTGAACTAGCCAGGCAGAGTGACAGAAAGAATGGTGGTTCTGCAGGAAGCCTTGGGAGACCTACAGCTTCACGAAAGGGTTTCTTCACACTCTGGAGAAGGGTGGGGATGGCTGCACAGCCAAGTGAAGCAAGGAGTCAACGACCTTGTACAGCTCAAGAGGCCAAGATCAACAGAAGTCTACAACAGACTTCAGAAGGGTCTAAAAGCACACTTAATGTTTGTCTAGTAGTTAGTTAAAATACTTTACATAAAGTGTAAACGTAAAGTTACCAAAATGAGAGTTTCTACCTAAAAACTCTTGACTGTATGTTTCCAGTGATCAGTTTGGTTATCCACAGCCAACAGCATAAGCCACAGCTGAAACCCTGAAATCGTGTTGAGCAGTTAAGAAACCTCAGAGCGCAAAGGGGCGATTGCTGCACGTTACCATCACTGGGGATTACTACATGCAGATAGGCTCGACCTCCAGTTGCTCTGCCTGCGCTACTCCCCTCACGGTGTTGGCTGCCTTCCGCCACCTACTTTAGCCCACTGGAAATGCAGAAACCACCGGGCCACCACAGTCTCCGGGTCACAGTTGGCTCACAGCTTACAATACCACAATACTCCAGTTATACTTAGGGGTACAGAATGAACGCTTTTACAAAAGTAGTCAGCACGGTGTGAACACACTACAACAACAGTGGTCAGCACAGTGTGAACACACTACAACAACAGTGGTCAGCACAGTGTGAACACATTACAACAATAGTAGTCAGCACGGTGTGAACACACTACAAGACTCTGTTCTTTAAACAAGAACTGAGAATGACACCCACATCTTTTCTGTCCCTCTGCTCAGGGTCATACCTAGCAACCTTAATTAATTAATCTTGAGCTAAAGACAATTCACTCAAGATCAGCCACACATGAGCAGCTGAGAAAAGCAAGGAGCATCCAAGATCAAACTTTTTCCTCTTTAGATGCCTCCTCCTTTTGATGTGTACGTGCTTGCAAGAAGGTTGGGAACCTATTGTTTATAAAGAGTGCACAGAACAAGAGAGAAAAAATGCTCAATTGAAATGGAATTGAATGCACTCATCTTTGGGGCCTCTTCAAATTCAAGACTCACAGTTTAATGGTCTTTGGGATTAGGGACACTGTCAAACTACTCAGGCTGACAGGTACTAATCTCAGCAGACAGGGACTGAATTTAAGCAAGATTGCAGCCTTCAGAGGGCTCACAACCATTGAAAGAAGCCATGCAACAATACATAGGAGGAGTAAAAAGATAACAGTCGGTCAGCGGAAGGGCATCTTAACAGACAGCCGGAAGGAAGGTTTTCTACCACAAGCCCTGAGTAAATGGTTCAGGGACAGTATCTGAAGGAGGCAGACAAGTGGGTCTGGGTTGGAACACAGTGGACAGGAGTTAGGGTGTGCTCAGTAGTAAAGTGTGTGCCTGGTGTGTATTAGACCTAACTCCAATTACCAATACACCATATTAATAAAATAAAAACACCATTCTAAGCAGCAGGAAGAAGAAATGCAAAGAGCCCCAGCAAGAAACTGCTGGTCCTGAGTGGGCAGTGCAGAGCACATGGGGCCTGGGTCCCAGGCTTCTGGAAAGGGGGCATGAGAAGGGGTGGCATGCTGATGGACGAGGGTGGGGTGTGGGAGCCGAGGATGCCCTCCTACACCGTACACAAGGACATTAGGGACAGGTGGCTAATCAGAGTGACGTGGAGGTGGAAACTGGCTGGAGGCATATAAATCGTCTCTAAAATGATTGAAAGTGGAAAAATGAAGAGGGGTAAAAAAGAACAGCTGCTGTCCTTGCAGAACAGACTCAGGGCATGGGGGTGGGGGAGCCGCTGCAGGGCCTCTATGTCGACTATAACAAGGAGAGAGCAAAGTCCTGTGCCTCAAGCATTGTAGTGAGGATTAAGTAACATAAAAGCTATTTTCTCTTTATAAAGTATTAAATGTCAACCAAATGTCAAAGGTATAAGAAACACAAAAGAAAATGTCACCTGTAGAGTCAAACCGACAATGCATGCACACACACAGTCTCTAAGTAAAGCACACAAGCGGGGTTTTACACTGTATCATTTAGATGACATGTCAGCAGGTACATACATAGTAGAACATGATGCCCAGGCTCACGTGAGCTCAAACACAAACAAACGGAGGGAAGGCAGTTTGATACTTCTGTTGGTAAGCCACAGTCCTCAACTGCATAGCACATCATTGCTAATAAAATCCATGATGTGGGGCTGAAGAGACGCTAGGTGTTTACAGGAAGGTATTGAGGTCCTCGGTAGCTGGGTGAAGATAGAGTGTAGATGAGTGTGTGTGTGTGTGTGTGTGTGTGTGTGTGTGTGTGTGTGTGTGTGTGTGTGTGTGAGATGTCAGGGGTGTATGGTGAGGTGGGAGTGGGTCTGTGTGTGCGGGTGTGCACATGTGTTCATGTGTTCTCCAGGATAAAGAACGATTTTATCTGAAAAGGAAGTGCATACTGTTCCTGCGTAAGTTCGGTTCCGAGCACTTCCTTAAGGCAGTTCACAACCACCTGTCACTCCAGCCCAGAGGACCTGTCGCTCTCTTCTGCCTCTGTGGACACCTGCACGCATGTGTACACATCACCCCCCCCCCACACACACACACACATACATAAAATACTGTATGTGTATTATTTTAAAAATTAAAGGAAATCTTGTAAAAGTCTATATTCCATATTGTAAATAACTGAAGTTTCTAGTCAAGCCTATGGAGAGGGAGGAAAAACAGTCGAGAAATTTAGAAAGAAATGGGGAAAATGAGAGGTAAGATACAAATTCCTTTCTGCTTACATACTGCATTCAAAACAACGTGTCTAATAACTTAAGTAGAACAGATCCGCTCGGCCAACAAGAACCTCCCAAGCTCAGTGTCCACTTAGATTAATGCTGCTAGCACATAGAGAAAACAGTGTGTGAGCTCATTCAGTTCCGCTCATCAAGGAGACTGAAACCCAAGAGCAGGGCTATCCCTGCAAAAAAGTATGTGGGGGGCTTGTTTGCGGAGGTCATTTTTTTTTAGTTTTTAGAAACAGGGTTTCTCTGTGTAGTCCTGGAACTCACTCTGTAGACAAGGCTGGCTTCAAACTCACAGAGATCTACCTTCCTTTCCTTCCTGGGTGCTGGGATGAAAGGCATGCACCACAATGCCTGCCTGTATAAATTCTTTATCATCCTGACTAACGTTGCTCCTGTGAAAAACTCAAGAGTCTAAAATTTACTACTATGAACCGATGCTTAACCAATACTATAAGGTATATTCACTGCTGCCTCATTTCACAGAACTCTATTCTTAATTCGCTGCGGTATCTGCACTCCCTGTGTCTGTCAATCTCAGGTGTACTGCACATGTTAAAAGAAACGTGAAAAGAATACCTCTTGTAAATGTGAGTCTTTCTTCCTGGCAGATAGAGTCAAGTGTTTATCAATCAGACTGTAATTCTTTTCCGTCTCTTTGTCAAACTTCTTCTTCTCTTCCTACAAATAAAAACCAGGCAACGGTGATTATACATACCACATAAATCACATGCACAGTTAAATCTGCTGGAGGCCAAAAATATGAAAAACGGCTAAAAGTAAAGCAAGGAGATGTGAAGACACCGGGAGGCAAGGCCTCCTGTCCCAAGCCCCTGCTGTCAATCAGAGTCGGCACTGGGACCACGAAGAGACTTCTCACGATTTCTTCCCAACCTGTCACGACTTTCGACTCTGCATACCCACTTGAGTTAAATCATGTCATCTCCCTCTTGTCTCACAAATAAGGAAAACACACAAAAGGTGGAGCTTCAAGAACAAGCTTTCTCACGTTAGACGGAGTAAGTTTTCTATACACATTTTTACTCATGATCATCTAGAACATCTCGGGGAGGAGAGTCGCCAACAATCCAGTTGGGATATAACAATGCTCGGCCCAGAACTGCTACCGAGTTTCCCAAGCCTCTTAGCACGGCATCAGTGGTCAACAGACCTCAACACAATACTGACATACTCAGAGCAATCTGCTTGGCTGCACACACTTCTCAGGGACTGCCTAGAGTTAGAATTTACTTGGCTTTTGCTATGCAGGCATTTGGAAATAGAAGCAACCCATTTTCTGTGGGTGAAGATGGCAGAGCAGCTCCTGCTCAGCTCAATCCACCTCTACCAAACACTTTAAGCCGATTTTAAATGACTTTGTGATGGGAAAAGTCTATCTGTCCATCCACATTAGAGTCCCTCGTCTCCCACCACACCCCAGGCACATCTCCGTCCTTATTTTCTGCTTTTTTCTAAATCAAAGATAGTGAACTACCCTAGACTTTTCTCTCAGAAGGAAGAAAGGAAGGAGGGAGGGGAGGGGAGGGGAGGGGAGGAAGGAAGGAAGGAAGGAAGGTGTTTTCTGCATCCCGTCATGCATGTTCCCACTGCATGGAACTACGAGTTCTGGAAGCCTAGGACAGCACAGCCTCTGTGGCAACACTGAAGATCGCAGATTCATCCCCACACTGATGAAGAAGAGATTCGGGAATTGGTGTTTCTTCCCAATTCTAATTACCAACATGAAAAGCCTTAAAACAAAAATTTCACTGCTAGGAAAGGAACCAGAATCCAAACAGAGGCTCACAGTGGTCTGCAACTCCAGTCCCAGGGGATCTGGTGCCCTTTTGTAGTCTGTGAGCACTGCACACACACGGAGCACAGACGTACATGTACACAGAACACCCATGCGTATAAAGTAAAATAATAACCTTCCCAAATGTGCGACAAGGAGAGCCTAGCTATTCTTCAGAATGATCTGGAAATGTTTTGCTGTGACTCATCTGTGGAGAACCCATGGTCCATGGGTTGTAAAGGACAAAGCAAGAAACAGGTGGCTTTCCTTTAGCATCTTGAACTTGTCGCTCCTATGATGAAGCAGAAACAGTCTTTATGCCCTAAGTAGTTTTTCTCAGTGTACAGCATTTCTGTAAGTACAAGGTGCTGAGTCCAGTCACAGCTGGTTAGCATCTTTTGTTTCCCCTATGCTTCTCAACTATTTTAACAGCAGGAAATACAGCCCAAGCCACATCACTGCCTTCTCGTCATCCCCCACTGAGAAAGCTGACAGGATGGAGAGTGTATCAGGGCGTGGGTGGGTCCTGTCCACAGCGTGTTGCGGACCTGCAGGACAGTCATACCACTCTCTCAGGACCCGTCTCTCCACTTAGACAGCAAGGGCAGGCCTGCCTCTGCCTTTACCACAGCGCGTCCACTGTGCACAACTCCATCATAAGGAGTAACCTCTTTTGTATACTGATACAAAGTTGAGACTATTTTTGTTAGAAGATACTCTTTATGTACATTTCTAATTTTGTTCAAGGTATAGCACCTGTGCAAATCATTTAGCTAGATAGACATTTCTAGCCCCTGAAAGTTATTATTACCCCAACTAATTAAGATAATAAGAAAACGCAGGTTAGCAATTAGTCACCTATTACAACTGAACTTGAAGTTGTATTAGGTATGTTCTCAAGGTCAAACAGATATATTAGACAGGTCATCTCTAAACACGTAAGAGATCTACAGAATATGGTATTTAAGATGTTTTAATAACACAGGTTCTTTTCTTTTTAATGGCAGTGAGACAGGTTTGCTACTGGCAGCAACAATCTACCGCAGAGAAGATGATGGGCATCAAAGAAACTCCACGTGGAGTTTACTTTCTCTGTGGCAAAGGTTAGCCCCTGGTAAAAAGTGCTCTTGCCTCAACTGCTGACAGTCTACTGTACAAACTGGATAAGCAGGATACAAAAGAAAGGACTGCCAAACTCTGCCAAGACAAGATAGGACAGCCCTTTAGAATATCCTGTTTCACAGAAAAGTCTGTCAGATATGCTAGGCCTATAGGCCAAATATGGGTTCCAGGGGAAACCTGAGTGACTGTCCAGGCAACCAGCTGTTTGTCAGTTCACATTTTTTTGGAAGTCACTTGCTTGAACTTCCTGCTTAGTTGGGTAATATTATTCCCATCTTGGGTCTCCGAGGGAGTTAAGAACTTCACAGTTATAGTTTTCCTTGTTACCAGATTCAGAAAAAAAAACTCACTTAAGAGGTGTAAAGTGTGTAAGGTTGAGAGACATATAAGATATGCAAGTTAGAATAGCAAGTGAATTAGTTACAACTTTTGGAATCACCAAAATAGGATAAATATGGAGTATTTTCTCTGAATTTATGGATTATTAATAGACTAGACACTGTTGATGTATTCATTGCCTGTATATATGGTATATAACTATTGTACTTACTGTATATAATTTTATGTTAGTTATAGCCTTTTTTAATTTTTAGACAAAAAAAAGGGGGAAGGTGGTAATATCTTGTTTGAACAAATGAAGCTGCCTGAAGACGAAGACTCAGAAAAGTTTTACTTGCTTATATGATTCCATCCAAATCACAGAACTGGATTCAGCAGCCAAAACCCCCAGCACACACACTCAGCAACAGTGGGTATGTGAACTAACGTGGAGGTAAAGCTGGGATGAAAGAATATGGCAGAACAAAGCTTTCTTAACTGTCTTATCTGGGAACCTCTGAACCACTCAGGCTGGCAGCGTGCCTTGCCCTGCCCAGGCGCTGCCGCTACTCAGGACTCTCCAAGAGAGAACCAGTGACTTCTCCCTGCGTTCATTCTGCATGCGGCTGTAGCACACTTGTTCCTTTGTGCTCACTTCATTTCTAGAGCTAAAATTATCCGAGCCTTAAGGACTGCAGCCAGGAGCTGCAGATAGGACACAAATATACAAACGCGCAGCACAGTCCTGTAGTTCAAATGAACTGCAAGAAGCAACTGCCTCTTAGCAAGCAGACCTTCTGAACTCAGGAGAGTCTGGGTCAGTCGGTAGTACTGGGTCAGTTGGTAGGTATGACTGGCTGGGCTTTAGCAGGCCAGACAGTCCTCAAGGCTGGGCACTGGCCCTCCACAAAACTATCGCAACAGACCTGAGCTTGTCTCCCTGTGAGACACAAGCCAGCCACATATGTCAGCTCTTCTGTTAAACAGCTGAAAAAAGAAAATCTCAACATGTTTTTATAAAACTCACTAAGCCAAGTAAACAGTTTACAGATTAAATATGGCTCACAAGATAACCTGTCATAAAATTGAACATGTAAAAAAAAGTAAAGATATGACTTAAAATAGTAGTGAGGGAAAAAATAAGAAAATTATATTTCTACAATATAAATGTAGAAATAGAAGAGGAAATTCATGAACCTAAGACACACAACTCAAATTAGCAGAACTCTTAAATGTTATTAAAAAGTAAATTATAGCCAGGCAATGGTAGTGTACACCTTATTCCCAGCACTCAGGAGGCAGAGGCAGGTGGATCTCTGTGAGTTCGAGGCCAGCCTGGTCTACAGAACGAGTTGCAAGACAGGCAGGGCTACACAGAGAAACCCTGTCTCAGAAAAAATAAAAAAGTAAAATATGTACAAAGGTGCCCTGCAGAAAGCATACCATTGTAAAAATGCACTATTTAACTAGTGGGATTAGTGCAACTGTTTATCTGAGAAACAGAACCCCACCCATGTCAAAATCTATTCCAGATGCGCTGAGTCACGAGTTATAAATGAAGCTATAATAAAGAGATTGCCATCAGATCTCAAAGTAAAACAAAGATCATCTAAGCAAAACAAGTAGCAGAAGCCCAAGGAGATTCTCTAGATTTCAAAACTCTGTACAATCCTCCAGCTGAAGGGGTACACACTGTACAATCCTCCACCTGAAGGGGTACACACTGTACAATCCTCCACCTGAAGGGGTACACACTGTACAATCCTCCACCTGAAGGGGTACACACTGTACAATCCTCCAGATGAAGGGGTACACACTGTACAATCCTCCAGCTGAAGGGGTACACACTGTACAATCCTCCAGATGAAGGGGTACACAACACAAGGGAAACAGCAGCCAGTGTTGGAAAGAAATAAAAATTCTCACTTCATTTTATCACTTTACATTTCCATGAAAAAGGAAAAAAAAATCACAAAAATATGAACGTATTTGTAAACTGTAGCATGGTTTTGCTGTGGAAAAGGGAAGATTTTTTCTATCATTACACTTACTTTACCATGGCCATCTTTGTGTAGTTATCTGCATTTTACAACTTTTCTTGGAAAACAAAAAGGTTTTCCTTTGCAGCCATAAGCATGAAATAATGTTCAACATCTGAGTAGTCTGGAGAATTTAACGCCTCTTCTCTTTTTATCTGAATGAGGAAGAGAACTAACACTCTGCACAGGAACCAAGGCCCCGAAGACAGCAGCAGTTACTAAGGCTCTCAACATCCTTCACAGGGCCCGACCCTCACTAGGAAGTCCTGCTGGCTCTGTCCCCAAGTTCTGTGCTCCACCAGGATGCTACTGCCTGGTCAGACCCATTTCCAGGAAGCACGCCCCTCCCCACACTGAAGTGTGTGTGTGTGTGTGTGTGAACCTACTGCCCAGTCACACCCATTTCCAGGAGGCATTCCTCTCCCCACTCTGAGGGGTGTGTGTGCGCGCGTGCATGCATGTGAACCTACTTCTAAGTCACGCCCATTTCCAGGAAGCACTTCCCTCCCCACACTGAGGTGTGTGTGTGTGTGAGTGTGTGTGTGTGTGTGTGTGTGAACCTACTGCCCAGTCAGACCCATTTCCAGGAAGCACTCCCCTCCCCCACTCTGAGGTGTGTTTGTGTGTTTGTGTGTGCATGTGTGTGTGTGTATATGTGAACCTAGTTCCTGGTAACAATCATTTCCAGGAAGCACTCCCCTCCCCACACTGAAGTGTGTGTGTGTGTGTTTGTGTGTGTGTGCATGTGAACCTACTACCGGGTCACACCCATTTCGAGGAAGCACTCCCCTCCCCACTCTGAGGGGTGTGCATGTGTGTGTGTGTACCTGCTTCCTAGTCACACCCATTTCCAGGAAGCACTCCCTCCCCACTGAGGGGGGCACTGCCCTTAACTCCTGCCCTGTGTTCAACATGGCATCCCAATGAGCTACCCAGCCCAATTACAATCCTCCTTCAACTGCCTCTGCTTTAGCCTTTCTAAAGAGAAGAGAATTCAGCTTTTCCTCCCACACAGTCCAATGCTTGGCTCCTCATCCAGCATGAACAAGGCAGCATCTGAGGACAAGTGAACAAGTCAGATGGTATTGCAGGGCACCAACACTGGCCAGAGCCACACACAACACGTAAACACTTGCTGTAGATCACCTAACTCGTGCCACAGCTGGGCAATCACAGTCAAGGGAGAGCAAGCCCCAAGCAGGGTGACAACATGACGGCAAACACACATCAGGCCCCAAACTGACATCTGTGGTACTTCAGCATCCTCTAATTCTCTAAACCACCCTCGGAGACAGACCGGGAAACTGAGGGATAGGACGCAGTTCACTCGGGCACTGGAAGAATTCTGATGGCACAAAGCGGTCTCCCGATAGGGCTGACCCTGTTCAGAGCCAGTGGGGGTAGCTCCCAGACCTCGGCTCAGCACAGCCCACTTTCCACAGCTCATCCCCACCGACCCCCCACTTCTTACTCTGCCACAGACTGGCGTGTGACATGTGACATGTCCCACATGTGAGAGGCACAGGTATGTGCTCCATAACTAAAGGGAAAGTACCAGGATTAAATCAAAGCAACACTTCGCTTTACCAAACTTCTTGACATAAGCTGCTCGGGAAGGCTCGGTTCTGCTCATGTCCTGCCATTGTTTACAAAGTCCGGGCCAGTCGGCTGTTATTAAGACTACTCATTAGACATACTCTAGGAAAGAAATGGTTTTAAAATGTGACTCCAAGCTAGGTCCTGGGCTGAAGGGAGAAGTCATGATGTATTTTAAAAAGACATTTGTTTCAAGTACTGTGTTGAAATGTTTGGGTCTACTGGGTAATATCAAACTCTGTTCTGAGGTCATCTGAAAATCTGTCACGACAGTTTAGTGGCATCTGTGTAACACTTACACATGGCTGCTATGTTCTAGACCCAGGCTCGCACTATCACCTGGCTGGTAAGGGGCCTGAGAAAGCGATTCAGATTCTCCCGCTGGGACCTGCACATTTTACTCAATGTGCTTTTGCCCCAAATGAGCAAAGCTTTAACGGGGCTGGGAGACACTGCAAAATAAGTGCCAACATCATGCAGAAAAAAGGAAAGAGGATGAGAATGAGCTAAGAAATGAAGTAAGCTTTGACGTAAACTCCCAACAGTACTGCGGCACAGCCCAAAGCACCAGCCCACAAGGTCCTGATTCCAGCAGGCACAGAAGGAAACACAGAAGAATCTTCAAAACAGAAACAAGCCCAAACCCAGCAGACATGACTCAAGGCAGGCACATCAAAACAGAACAAGATCATCAGGAGTACCTTGGAGGGTTTTAAAAGCCCAATTTACAAAAACCACGGAGCAACTTAGATTACACTTCCACCACAGTCAGACTTATAATTAGGCTTCTGGAAACTAGAGGATGCAGGCACAGAGGGAATCAAGAGCGCCACAGAAAAGCCAACGGGGTGAAATCAACACATGGGAAAAAGAGCCAGGAGAGAAAGGCCAAAGCTGACGCTGGTATCTGAAAACTCTGAAGTGGTCAGCTTGTAAATGTGCTGATTTTATCTCCACGTGAAAACTGTTGGGTGGTGATGGCCAAAAAGACTTCCAACTAAGAGGCGAAAGTCTTTTTAAAGTCCCGTGTGAGCACACTAATCAAAGGAACACAAGTTTGTGCTTTGTCAAAACAGGGCCGGGTGTCCAATAGCAGACACACAGACAGAGGGACACACGTGCACACGCTCAGGGACACACACGAGCACACTGGCACACACGCACGCACATGTGCAAGTATCTAAACTCCAAGTTCTTCTTTGGTAATTACAGAATTATTATTAACCAGATAAGCTCTTTCCTAGACACCTTCTACAGTAAGGCAAGGTGGAGGACTCTAGAGGTTAGAGAAGGTTAGCAGTCTTTGAAAGACTTAACAAGGTAATGCAAGAGGAGCCACCTCTCTATTACCACGGTAGAGAGGCAGCTGATGGAGGTGGGTCTTGTATCTTATCTGTTGCTTTCATTAGTTAATAATAAAGAAACTGCCTCGGCCCTCATAGGACAGAAAATTAGGTAGGCGGAGTAGACAGAAGAGAATTCTGAGAAAAAGAAGCTGAGTAAGGGAGTCGCCATGATTCTCCCGCTCCAGACAGACACAGATTAAGATCCTCCCTGGTAAGCCAGCTCGTGGGCTACACAGAATATTAGAAATGGGTTAGAACAATATGTAAGAGCTAGCCAATAAGAAACTGAAACTAGCCGGGCCAGGCAGTGTTTGAAAGAATACAGTTTCCGTGTAATTATTTCTGGGCATAAGCTAGCCACGCGGGCGGCCGTGTGCCAGGACGCAGCCCCGCCGCTCCTACTGCAACAGGCAGCAATTTCTACTTACTATGTTTCTCCAGGGACATCAACAGACAAGACAGCAACTCCACATACTATGCACCAAAAATGTAGCTAAATCCTCCAAAACCTGCTGCAGGAAACACGGGGAAATTGCAGAGACGAGGGCCTTCTGGACAGCATTTGGTCACTACGAGCCTGAGTCACACACTACATGCAGTAATCTTCCCTTTAAGGGGCCATTTATTTTGCAAATTACTTTTCTGAACAAACAACATCGAACATGAAGGAAACCTGGCACCAGGAAAGGTAATGAGAAAAGATTCTGCTAATGGTCAACAGGAGAAAGATGTTCAAAACCTAGAGAACTAAGTGGACAATGAAAACATAAAGCTGTTTATTAGCTAATCACTCACACCCTAAGGCAATATAGTTCTTCCCCCCCCCCACCTTCTGACTGAAGCATGAAATGAATGCTGTCTCACGAAGTGCCTGCCTATGAAACAGAAGCATGATCAAGCTTCCCAAGAGAAGACACATCGGAGAAAAACCAAACCAAAGGACACCAGGCCCTTCGCACCACAGATAAGGCAAGGATGTGTCCTTGAGCAGAAAGGGGCGTCCAATCACCTGCTGCTGCAGCTCACCTGCCAGGAGAAGGGACGGGGCACCCTTACAGACACCACTACCCTCAACTTACAGTGTCTCTGTCAAGTATGGGGGGACCAAAGAGAAATAGCAACTAATCCAACAAACTGCTTCAAAGGAGGAATACTGGATGGAGCGGGTCGGGTCCAGCTGTGCTAGTGGGCACAAAATCCATTTGTACCAAAGAATTCTGACATTTTTTCTATGCAAAGTGACAAACACGAAAGTTCCCTTCCGGGTTGGAGGGATAACTCAGCCATTAAAGGCTAGGCTCACATCAAAAAAAAAAAAAAAGAGAGAGAGAGAGAGAGAAAGTTCTCTTCCCTACTTAAAATGTATGACTCGCTTCTAGAACAAGAACGGTCAACAACACACAAAATGGTACTTCTCCTCCCTCACATTAAAAAAGAAAAAGAAAGAGAGTGGTAGAAATTATTTCTCTGGGTTAACTTCAAGGCTGAGATCACAAACTTTAGAAGTTGCTAAACATATTCAGGTCCCACTGTGGTAAAGCGGCTTGATGTATGATTCCAGGAAGTCTTGGCTACATCCCAAACCCTTGAATGAGAGGCTGTAGGTCACTATGACAATAAATACTTACACATAATAGAAGCTCAATCGATTTCTGCTAGAGTCAAGTAAATCACATCCCAATAACAATGACTCTCCCTGGTTTCCACGGCATCATGTGGGAACAGAGCCCCTAATCAATGCCTAGGCACAGTCAGAATCCTCACACACACCCCTGCGACTGTCGCGGGCACACACATACACACACACGAGTGTGACTGCCACGGAGACACACACACAAACACACACACCTGTGACTGCCACGGACACACACACGCGACTGCTGTGGGCACAGACAAACACCTGTGACTGCTGTGGGCAAACACACACACACACCTGCCACTACCGGGGAGCTCTGCCTGAGAGATTTAAGCCCCCTGCAAAGTTTGGTCAAAGATTACTAGGTATTTTACTACCCATGCAGGTATTTTGTTTTATTTTCAGTTCCACCTCCCCGAAGGGGAAAAGTGCATTGAAAACATAAACAACAGATGGTCTATCCCAGCATGCCCTTCACTCTGCCAAATGTGAATACAGACAGCAGCAACAGCAAAGGCGCCAGCATGCTCTGTTTACAAGTGTGCTCAAAGTAGACACAAACCTTTACCGCTCCGAGTTGTTCTTTTCGGAATTTTTCCAAGGGTTTAATCAGGGTTTCGGTGACACTTAATGCCTAGAGAACAAGAGTAATAACAAAAGAACACAGAGTTAGGGAAACATACTATTTCATCTGCCTCTTGCCCTCCACCCAGAAGTAAAATGAACAACATAGTTAACTGTTTTTCCTCATCCTGCCATATAACTAAAGGTGCTGTATAACACATGAAAGAGCTACACGTCTGGAACTGTCTTCAGGGAAGAGAGCTGAAGCAGCTGGCAGAGAAATGCAACTCAGCCCACAGCTCTCCATGAACAGCATGCAGGCTAGCAGCCAAACAAGGGCTCCGGGACCCCGCTGCAGAACACTTCCGTTTGAGATCACCTCCTCCTCAGAAATCTAAAATTCAATTCCATTCCTGCACTGCTAATCAGCCCACATTAAGGAAAGGACTCAAAACTGTGCATATTCTTCTAAATACAAAGAGTCTGCTCCGTGACTGACAATTCCTCACCCTCGTGAGAGCGGAAGGTACATTCATTTTCAAGCAACAGGACAAAATCATGGAGATTCAAGCCAAAGTGAGACCAAGTGCTTGGCCTCGGGGAGGGTCCAGATGACAGGGCACACGCACTCTGACCTCCGTCTCACACACGTCTTACACCTACACACTTGGACTTTTTATTCACGACCACAAAATGCTGAAAATGCAAATAAAAGGATTGTTTACCTAAGGAAAGCGTACTTGGTAGCAGTATATGCTAATTATCAGTGGCTTTCTCAAAGCCCAACCCTAAGATCTGGAAGTATTCCGAGGACAAATGGAGCACTACACAAGAATACGTCATCTGCCTTTCACAAAGTTCCTCAAAAAAAAAAAGGAAGGAAGGAAAAGAAAAAAAAATCAAGCTTAAACTAAAGGGGAAGACGGTGAATTCTTAAAGGGAACAATCAGGCGTCAAACGCAGTTAGCTACGCGTCCTGGCCTTGGGAGTCTTACTTTCACCAAGGGCTCCTCTGCACTCACTCACTAAAGTCCTTCTAAAGTTAACACTCATAATACAAGGTAAATATAAAACATGTAAATGTCTCTTCAAACACAAGGACGCCTGAAAGCTACCCGCCCACTTGAAAAGTTTGCTGCTGAGCTGCAGAAGCGCTAGAGTACACAGACCCAAAGGAACAGAACAGTTTGCACAAAGAGAATGGGCCCAGCTTCCAAAGGCACTCAGTTTAAGTACTTTGAATGCTAACTTCAAATGTCCCACATTTAGCCCCATGTGACGGGAAACAGTGACAAGCTAGACAGCACCACACTGAAGGGAGCAGACACACAAACAGGCATGAGGAGGGAATCCGAGCCACCCAACAAGGTCTGGGGTGGCCCATGTGTATCTCAGGAAGCAGGTGATCCAATTCACAGACAATTTCCATGAGTTAGATACTTGGGCCTGCAAAGGTACCTGCCACCAAGTCTAACAACCAGTTTGATCCCGAAGATGCACATGGTAGGTGAGAATTCACTCCCCAAATTGTTCTCTGACCTCTACACATGCACAGTGGTCTCTGTGTGCCCCTCCAACACAATATGACACTTGTGTCATTTTCAAAACTCCTCTCTCCAGATCTCGCCTATTGCTGCTGCAGAACACACCCATACATAATACACACATCCTCTGCAGAGGCTGACATGCTCGAGAATTATTCTGGCAAAGCATGCCAGTGTAACAGAGGCTGGCAAGTAGCTATGGTCACAAAAGAGGGATACAGGAATTAACAACCCCAGAGGATCCTGCAGTCAAAGTACCAAATGGGCACTGACCCATCCAAGACATCTTACCAGAGCCTGTAGCTCAGGAAAGTTTCTTGTGTGAGCACCTGGGCTGTGATATGTATACAAGAATAAGAAGCCCGAGCCCTCAGGAAATCTGCTCATTAGTAGGGAGGAGCAAGTGCAAATTCTAGTGGTGCTTTCCCGTGGAGAAGAGAGGGCCGAGTGTGGCAGGACTTCATGACGAGGGGGAATGTGCTCAGTCTGAGCTTCTTCAGAGCGATGATACTACGTGCTGAAAGATGAGAAGAAATCAGGAACATGAGGAGCAACGGGAGCCAGTAGAGGGACGGGATACAGCAAAAAGAAACATTGCCTATGCCAGCAAATGTCAGAGGGGAAGTGTGGCTGGAGGGAAGAGAAAGAACGGAGGGACGGCAGAGGACAGCGCATGCTGCAGTCACGACGCCTGGCGATGGATGCCACTGGACGATCTCAAGCTCCTTTTAACGATCCACCTCTTCCAAGCAAAGGACTTGGAGGTGGGGAAAGTGGAAGGGGAAACTCTTCCCAGGAGGTTTCCCCCAGGAGGCAAGACACGATGTGGTTCACACAAATGTAGACACAAAGAAACAGGCAGATCTGAGACACATCTGCAAGCTAAGTGCACTAAGTGTGGAAAAAACTGAAATATCTATAACTGCTCCCACGTTTTATGCAAACAGCTACCTAAGAGCACTGTTACAGAGGTGCTAAGAGGGGGTGTGGCTGGAAGACAGCAGGCCACTGTGAGGTCACTAGTATTCAGCCCCTTCTCTTCTGGGCTTCTGCTCGACATAAATTGAGCAGCTCTACTCCACCTAACCACAGCACAGAAGCAAAGGAGCCGAGCAATCACGAACCAGACCTGTGAAAGTGTGAGCCAGAATAAGCTGTGGTGGAGAAATGAAGGAGGAGGCGTGGCTGTGTGAGCGGATGTATCTGTTAAATGTGGGCTCAAACGTCTGTGACTTTGAATCTTCTCGTTTATCTTCTGTGACCATGAGCAGCTGCCAGCCTATGTTATGCCAGCACGTCATGGGAGCTGACTTCTCTCCTGGGATGCCAACCTCTGCAGAAAATATATAATCTATAGGGTCGTTCAAATACAGTCATAGAATAGATCCAGACACAAGAGCTGGAAGCAGAACACGTATCATATAAGTACTTCTTAATTTTATAGGACACTGTGTAAACTCAGTCACCTTAGCAATATGTATGGAAAAAGCCAGACAGCAGGTGATGCTAACTGAAAGGTGTGAGCTTCTTGGGGACAGTCATTCTTCAGAGGGAAGAAGAGCACAGAGAAAAAAGTATAGGATTTTTCCTGGGGTGTTTTGTTTTTAAAGACAGAACCAGTGCATAAGAGAAGAGAGCATGGGCAAATGTCCATGTAAAGAGCCTAGAAAAGAGGCTGAAAGGCGACACAGAACATGGCAAGACAGAGAATGTCGACGCTGCATAGAAGCTGCCCTCTCCTGAGACTTGAGATCTTTCCTTCTGTTCTAACAAGAGCCAACATCTCTATGCCTGTAGATGTCATGAAAAAGCTGAGGGAACCAGATGGTTATTTTCTCTGAGGTATAAGAGAAAGGCATTTACAGAGAGTTCAGGCCTGAGAAGAATTTAAAGACATAGCAGAAAAGAAGTAGGGAGGGGGAGGAAGGGAGAGGGGAAGAAGAGACTTCAAATGAGGATCACTGCCTATGGAAACAGGAACAGCCTGCACAGGGCTAAAGTCCCCCTGAAGAAGTGAGCATGAGTTTCCATCTGCCTTACTGTGGGATTTCTCTCTCATGGTGGAGAGAGGGGATGAGAGCTGAGGTTCATCCCAGACGCAGCATTTTCTAGAGGTACCAATGCAACAGCATCTCAAACTGTGGGATCTGGAATGCTGCTGAGCTGAGCTGCAGAAATCTCCAAGTCACAGAGGAGCAAATCCCTCAGTGAGGCCGAGTGGCACAGACCCAAGCCTGGAACAGATACCAGGTGCTCTCCAGGCAAAGGTAAGGCTCAGGAAGGTCCTCCATGTGGAAAGAGAAAGCAGCAGCTCAATGCCGATAGCAGAAATGAAGGCAAGGACGCTGGAGACACCCAATGCATCTGTTAACATCAAAACACTGCCGAGGGAACGCACAAAGAGTGGAAAAGACATCTATAACATGGGTATGTGACAACCTCCTAAAATCCCTTACACTGCAGCAAACAGTCCCTCCAAAAGAGGAGACCAAAAAGCTAGCTCAAGAGTAATTTCAAGTCATGGAATTTTCCTTCATTTAGAGAACTGATCTGATACAGACTAAAGGGGAAGGCTGGAAAGAGTGTGAGGGCCTCTTCTTGCTAGAAGTCAATAAACAAACTCCCTAAGCAGAGGAGGATGGTGACAGACAGCAGTGTACACAAATTTAGGTTTCTGTGGTTTTTGCTTTGTTTTGGTTTTTAAACTAAAAATGGTTTGTAAACAAGCTTAAACTCCACTGTTCTGTTGTCGGTCCCTGGAAAGTCCAGTTTGTAACTCTACAACAGAGCCTAAACTATTTTTCCTTAAGAACAAAGAAAGGTCAGACACTAACCATTTCCGCAAGGTACTTCTGGTTACAGAACAAGGGCTGTTTTCTTCTCTCTCTCAAAATAGACTGGAGGCTCCATGGAATCGCATGCTCTTTATAATTTCACAGAAATATAATGTTGTTGCTATTCCATCCTCCCCAGAGACAAATGAATCCTCCTGATGCCAAACACAGTCCAATCTCCCCAGAGACAAATGAGTCCTCCTAATGCCAAACACAGTCCATCCTCCCCAGAGACAAATGAGTCCTCCTAATGCCAAACACAGTCCATCCTCCCCAGAGACAAATGAGTCCTCCTACTGCCAAACACTCTCCATCCTCCCCAGAGACAAATGGGTCCTCCTAATGCCAAACACAGTCCATCCTCCCCAGAGACAAATGAGTCCTCCTAATGCCAAGCACTGTCCATCCTCCCCAGAGACAAATGAGTCCCCCTAATGCCAAACAGTCCATCCTCCCCAGAGACAAATGGGTCCTCCTACTGCCAAACACTACCCGCCCCCCAGCCAAGTGAGTACTAAATCTCCAACCCACTTACCCTGTGGCTTCCAAGGTGAAGTGCAATGATGAGACAAATTCAAAACCAATTGAATTAACGGTAGTGAGAAAGTCTTCCACGTGTTAAAAACAAGACGAACGAGCAAATACAGAATGTGATTTTACAAGCATACAGGATGATGTAATCATTCTAGTAGGAAGAAGTCCCAGAATTCCTTCATTTCTGAGTCTTGGGAAGGGTTTTAGATGGCCTTAGAAACAAAAGGCAACTACATGAACAAAAAAAACATCTCAATGACTCAGCGGCCCTTGTGCTGCAGCAGGAGACAGCCCGTCTCTTCTGTAGAAAGCCAGGCGACAACCTACAGCCGTGAGACCTCAGTATAGCACTAGAGCACAAAATAAGCCATGTACATAGCCATACACAGAGTCACCTGTGTTCCCAGCCAACCGCAGACAAGAGCAGAAGGCAAGGTGGCTCTGCCTCTGGACCAGACTGGCGGCCGCCTAAACAGTCACTTTATCGTCCTGTACTCTTTACAGACGTCTCCCACATTTGCTGCTGAGACAGAATGCTGGCTGGAAGCACCACCGTTTAATAGCTCTCTCATTAAAAGAGGGATTCAAACACAACGCCTTCATAGGTGAGAGTGCTACTGGACTCTGATGCCGAAAGGCAGATGCTCAAATGTACGGGAAATCTCAACGATCTGTATGAATTCCGTGATGGGCGTTAAGGGCTGACATGTGCCCAAACGTGACCCATCAGATGGTGAAGGAACAAACCAGTTATACACATGGTGCTCAACTCGGCAGTTAACGTCTAAGAAGCCATCTCAACAGGACAGCGAAGCATTTCCTAGAGATGTTCCTAATTTGAATGCTAACGAGGATCCAGCCTGTGAGATGTCTCAGTGGGGAAAGGCAGCTGCTGCTCAAGCCTGACAGCCTAACCCCCCAGATCCCATTTAAACGTCAGTGGAGAGAACTACGGGCAGTGTTTAATGGCAACAGGAGGAAGAGGACATTTAGCAAGACCCAAAGACTGTCTTTATATATTTAAATGATAGTATAAGAGAAAGGGGAGAAAACAGATTTTGTTTGCTCAAAGTGTGCGAAGCAAAATATATGGGTAGACCACAGAGCAGCAGGGTTTGGTTTCACTATTGTGAGGAATTTATTAAGAGCTATAGTGACCCAGGCTGCCTTCCAAGGTAGAGATGACTAACTATGTCTATATAAACACGAGGTGCTAGCAACTGAATGTCCAGGCGTGTCTGTCACAGGGTCCTTCTCCACAGAAAGTTAGCCCATGAAACCTGAGGTCCTTATTTATCCTTAATCCTGGGATTCTAGATGAGTTGGGGAAAGGCAAAACACAAGCTGTATTTTCACTTTATTTTGCAGGATTAAGACTCAGGGACTCAGAGACTCCACAAGTGCTGGAATAAATCTGCTGACCTGTCCTGTCACCTGGGCATCCTATCCCCCCACTTCCAATCCCACCCCCTTAACAACTCCTCCCCCACTTCCCCTGCCAAGGCAAGCAGATAAGGCTGTTACATAGAGAAACTCTGTCTCAAAATGATGATGATGAGGAGGAGGAGGAGGAGGAGGAGGAGGAGGAGGAGGAGGAGGAGGAGGAGGAGGAGGAGGAGGAGGAAGAGGTAGTAGTGGTAGTAGTTAGTGGTAAGAGTTAGCAGTAGTAGATGGCTGTGGACATAGCTCCATGACCGAGCAACTGCCAGGCAAAATTAACTCTCCAGTACTGTGTCAAAAACAGAAAAGGAAAGGGAAACTTACCTTAGGCAACCTTCCAACTCAAGATGAGCTAAGAAACCTGCTAATAGTAACAGACCACAGGACGGGGTTCGGTTCTAGCACCCATAACAGCCCCTGTAGCAGACAGTAATTTCTCCCAGCACGGCTATACAAGGCTGAGTTCTGGGGCCGTAGAGTGTAAGTGGGTAAGACCTCTAGCAAAAGACTACACACTCTAGAACAGTACGAACAGGAGCATACCATGGCAAGATTAGTAACAATTTTCTGAAGCGACCACCCAGGTAAAACAGAGAAGGAGCTGGACACGTCAAACAATGCCTTTCAAATAAGGAGCTAAAAGCAAAGACAGGCTGAGCACAGAAGAAACAGGCGGAATTACATCCATTCCCCGCAGCCCTCATTATTTAAAGCCTGGATTCCAAGTGCTTGTGACCTCTAAAGGAATGCACAATCTGCGAGCAAGAGACTCGCCACTATCGTCTCCCACGACCTTCCAGACACTTTCTATTTTATTGCACTGGAGGGAAAACTCTACTTTTCAACTTCAATGTCACAGACGGCAGCAAAGAAACCACTGAGCTGAGACACCGTGTTTATTTTCCCTTGAAACAGAACCTAAAGAAAGAAAGCCAAGGATTTATCAATCTGATGAACAAAGCAGCTTTCCCAAAATGAGAAATACTTTTCCAAAAAAGGATTGTTACATGGAAAAACTTTATTCTGTAAGAGTGTGGGTTTTATCACTAAATTTTTTCCCATTACTGGAGAGGTGGGAGCAGATACACTGAGACACTTGTGGCACTGCATCTCGGGGCGCAGTTTTTAAGAGCCTGTTCACCTACGCTGCCCATCGGCCCTTGTGGCTTGAGAAGATACTCCCTCTGAAAGCATCAGAAAGATTTTAGAAAGTGGGGTACCTTAAAACAAAAAGAACACAAATCATCAGATGTGGCTATCACAGAGTACTCTCAAAAGCTGTGCAAAAAAAAAAAACCCACTATGTGGTCTGTGGCACAATAGTGTCCTACTATCTAAGCACTCAGAGCTAAGATAATTCTTTATTAAACAAATGTGGGTACTATGTCTAAGGTAGACACTGTTCTTACATATTAACCTCAGCTGTGTACAGCATACTAGGTTTCATGATGGCATCTCTCATACACAAGGCATCATTTTCTCATACACTTGCTCATTTTCACCCCTCCCCTTTTCTCCACTGCCCCCATATATCAGCCCCCCTTTCCCACAAATAGAGTTATCATGAGTACAGAGAAATATTGCTATAAAAAATTTTTTTCCAGCTAAACCAACTCATCATTAAACAGTTCAATTATTCTCCATCCACACTGGTGCTGTGACCCTTTTCTCCATTTAGCTGAGTGCTCTCCTATCTCATAGCTCTCCCTATCAATGTACATCCAAGTTTTCATGAGAATATTAAAATTGGTGCGGGAATTCTGTGTATGAGTTGCTTTTATTGGTTAATAAGCTGCTTTGGTCTGTGGTAAGGTAGAATAGAGCTGGGGAGGGGGGACTAAACTGAATGCTGGGAGAAAGTAGGCGGAGTCAGTGAGAAGCCATGTAGCCGCCAAAAAAGAGAGACACAAGTCAGACGGAACCTTGCCAGTAGGCCACAAGCCTCATGGTAAAATATAAAATAATAGAAATGTATTAATTTAAGATGTAAGAGCTAGCTAGAAATATGCTTAAGCAACTGGCCAAACAGTACTGCAAATAATAAAGTTTCTGAATAATTATTTTGGGTCTGGGCGGCAGGGAAATGAACAAGCAGCCTCCACCAACAAAAATGGTACCCACTGTCTGGGGCATAGATCCATATAGGACCTAAAAAAGCTTTGGAAAAAAAAAAAAAAGAGGGCTTCTAGACCCATAAAAAATGGGAGCCAAGCACAGCTTCTTGTTAGCCATACATTTTTCCGGATGGGCTCTGTTTGCTGGCAGCAAGCAGAGGCATGGCTGTTCCAAGAGAAGGCATCCTGACTCAAAGGTAGCACCAAAAACTGTGCGTCTCTCTTAAGAAGGCCTCCTGGTTAGTGCTAGTTGCACAAACAGCTCTGGCTCTTTCAAGAGGCTGAGCACTTAAATGTGATCTGTGAACAGCTTGTTATCAATTGCTGAATGGTAGCACAGACAGGCTACGGCCCTGGATCTGGGGTGGGGAGAATGGCTCTCAGAGGCAGCAAACATGCCTCGGTCGGGTTGGACTTGGTAGAGCAAGCAGGCAGGACCACGAAGTTGGTCCTAGCCATGCCTGCTTAACATAAAAAAGAAAAAAAAGAGCACTCCTGGTCAAAAACTAATTACAGATATGCATGCAATAAAGAGAAATCCATATGGAAAAGACCTCTAAATGAGTCACAGTGTTGGATAAATGTACACAGGCTTGAGAAAGAGAGGAAAAAGTATAAACAGTTATAACAGAAAAGAGTAAAGACAGTCATAGATTAAAGGAGGAAAGGTAATAAAATACTAAACTTGAAGAAAGAGTAATAGAGTAAGAAAAATAAGCCACAAAAAAATGGAGTATACACAGAGAGTCTGGATTATGTATATTATTGTGTTTTCTCCGAATTTTTTCATTATGAATGAGCTAAGTACAGAGACACATTTCATTGTACAGGCTGATAAGCTAAACCAACATATATACTTTAAAGGTGTCTTGACTTCAGTGGCTGAGATGGTTAAACATCCATGACAGCTTCAGGACTGTTGGCTGAAATGGACCATGATAGACCTGATTAACAGCATCCCCAATCAGCAGGAAGTAGTCTAGAGAACAATGCCCAAATTCCCTAAATGATTGTTTATAAATGTCTGTTTACATTTAAAAGGGGATATGCTATATAAAGATGAATACTTTGCATTGTTATGGATCTTGGTCTATTGATAAAATTTAAGATCAATTTTGTTACAGTATGTATATGTATTTCTTTTTTTTTTCTTTTTTCTTTTTAGAGAAACGTTGTTGTTTAATGGTAGAGCTTAGCACACTCCAGCACCAGGACCAGCATGGAGTCGAAGCAGCAGGGGCAGCTGGGTACCCCATGGAGCCTCACATGGAGAAAAGGATGAGGAAGGTGATCATCAAACAGAAGAGCCCCATGGCCTCAGACAGGGCAAAGCCCAGAATAGCATAGGAAAAGAGCTGTTGCTTGAGAGGCGGGTTCCTGGCATAGCCAATAATCAAGTTACCAAACACTGCCCCGGATCCAGCCACACCAACTGTGGCAGCCCCAGCACCAACAAACTTGGCAGCTGTGTCAGTGTCCCGGGAAACAACACTGGTCTGGAATTCCCGTCTGGCCACCTGGAGAGGGGAGCCACTGCAGGAAGGCTGTTTAACCTGTTTAGATGGGGCCTCTGGTCTACTCAAGAGGGAGGCAGACACAGGCCTGATTAGACCCCTGGTACAGGAGCGGATCAGCACTGGAGTAACGAGCAGTGCCTTGGTGGTCTGCATTTTTCAATCTGCACTCCGACTCCCCTGAAGCCCCTGCTCAGCCCACGGCACTCCAGCTTCTCAAGGTGACTATGTATATGTATTTCTGCTCTTGATCAAGGTATTGTGTTTGTGCAGCTCATTTAAAAATGCAATTTATTATTAAGAAATACAGCTTAATAAATAGTCATCCACAAAAAGTAGTTAGGTTTTCTAGATGTACAGAGATATATTTCAGATGGATAGTTATTCTTCAAACATTTCAAAGACTAACAGAATATGGCATTTAAAATGTTTAAGAACTTAGGACTTTTCATGACATCGAGACACATCTGCTCCTAGCAGCACCAATCTACTTCAAGAGGATGATGGACATGGAAAGGTTCTTTTTGAGACAGGGTTTCTCTGTGGCTTTGGAGCCTGTTCTGGAACTAGCTCTTGTAGACCAGGCTGGGCTCGAACTCACAGAGATCTGCCTGCCTTTGCCTCCTGAGTGCTGGGATTAAAGGCGTGCGCCACCATCGCCCAGCTTTTTTAAAAATATTTATTTATTTATTATGTATATAATATTCTGTCTGTGTTATGCGTGCAGGCCAGAAGAAGGCACCAGACCTCATTACAGATGGTTGTGAGCCACCATGTAGTTGCCCGGAATTGAACTCAGGACCTTTGGAAGAGCAGGCAATGCTCTTAACCACTGAGCCATCTCTCCAGCCCACCACCGCCCGGCTACCTGTTTTGTTATATGTAATTTCACTATGTTAAAGTTAAAACCTTCCTTTCTATAATAATGAACTCTGAAGGAAAAAACATGGTACTTTGACTATAATTTTCAAAGTCTAACGCCCTTTGTTGGTAGCAATGAAATAACTTAGGCTTAGTAAAAAATAAAAACCGTAACTCAAAATCCGCTGTGTATCATCAGGAGGGCATTGACCTAATAAGGACTTGGAACATCTACCCTTGTTTATCCTTGGCCCTCTTTCCTCTCTGCATGTGGGACATTAAGGACCCTGCTTCTATGGTTTTTTTTAACAAAATAAATACTTGGGCAGAACACTATGAGAAGGAAGTTAAAACCATGGAAGTAAGCGAGGGATTAGTCTGTAGACACTACAAAAGCATCATCAGGCAGAACTGGAATTTGGCTTTCCAGTTTTAAGTCAGAAAAAGAGAACTACAGTTTCGTAAATCAGTGATATTACGGACAGAGCTAGAAGTAAAATATCATACTCAATAAGGCAAGAAACTGCTAAATTTAAAAAGAAGAGAGAGGGAAAGGGAGGTGTGCTCTTCAAAAAGAGCATCTGGTCAATGACGAACAGGACCTGGATCTCCAGCCTCTCTGTGATGCTTGGGTCACCCTGACTGGAAGGAGGCCACCACCTGGGCTCAATGGCCCTGGTAATTCGTTCTCCTGGGTGGCCACCAGCTAAGCACCTGACCTGGACAAGAAGCTAATTCCCCATTGCATCCTTGAACACTAAAACATGGCCAGGCACAGAGCAGGCTTTTAAAACTACTTGCTTTATGATTGAAACTTTATCAACTTAGACAATTAAAAGAACAGTTTATACAAACACAAAGTGTCTGCTGATGTTGATAACAAACACAACTGGGCCCGGAAACAAGTGTCTGTTACAAAAGTTCATTTTCCTAGTCAGAATTCTCTTACACAAAGGGAAACCCAGGAAATATATTAGGGGAAGGGTTTGAGAAAGAGAGAGGAGAGAGCCCAGAGAGGTGGCGGAAGAGCTGCAGGTTATAGACACAGATCTGATCCCAGGAAAGGGAGGGAGAGAGGAAGGCTGAATCATGCATTTGGGGCTGCAGTCCGTCAGGAACTATCTCCTTCCCTGGTTACACAGTGCACAGTCATCGGCAGACCGAGGAATCCTGGCCTTTAGACTAATGCAACAAAGTCCACAGCAACGAGACCTGTGACTGGCCAAACTCCCAGAGTCCTCTACACTACCACATTAAACAAACCCCACCATCAATGTAAAACCACTTCTGCTGACCATAGCATGGCGCAACGCGGAAAACACTCCAGGATCTCATGTGAATTAAGTCCAATCATCTGTGAACTCAGCACTTCTATTCTAGTTGATTAAAAGAGCTACTTGAGAGTTGGCTTGTTATCATCATGTACACACATGGAAAAGGAAACAAACTACTTGTGTGCAGATATTTCTAAAGCTTCAGAGCCCAAACACTTGTGATTCACTTTCCATCTCAGTCACCAACATCTGGTTCCCCCACAAACATTTTTCCTTTGTGCCTCCAAAACCACTGGAGACATAATCACTTCTTTAAAGGGTGCCCCACTTCAAAATCCAGGATTTACTCCCAAGGTGGCAGCACCCACTTCTGAGGCAGTGGTTGTGGGATCGCCTTAACAAGTTCTCTAAACAAGGTTTCCAAGCAACTACAGAGACTCGCCATCCCTCTGTAACCTGCCCCTTAGCTAATGACTGAGCTGAAATACCGACAGCTTTGCAGTTGCTTACACAGGCAAGAAGCAACAACCCGTACTCACATCTGCGTGCTGCTGCCTGGCGGACGGCAGCCACGTGATGCATTTATTGCACACATTTCACTCAGCTTCAAAGTTGGGAGCAAGAGTTGAAGGTGTAGAGCGCTGACAAAATGTGTCCTTGGTGAGCACAAGGCCAGGGATTCACTATCCAGCCCATGTTCCCCCACAAAAGAGGGGAAGGGGGAGACAATGTTAGAAACAGCTGAAGCCAAGAAACAGAATGTTTCTCTTGTATGCTGGTCTCCTAAAGATGGAGGTGGTTCCCAACTTACTGATACACAACAAATCACTCACTTCAATGGGCTCCAATTTTCTCTTATATTGATAACTAATGCATGATCTTAGGTGCCCTTGCTCATCAAAAAGCATATGTCATAAAGTAATAGCTACGGCTGATTCATAAAAATATCCCTAGTTTATGCAATTATAGGAATGAACTGATAATATTCCGGTGTCTCTGGGTGAGTGGGTGAATGCGGAGGTGGGTGGGTAGGTGTGGATATGCATGTGGGTGTGTGGGGGTGTCGCACACGTGCGTAGGTGCGTGCATGTATGCTGGCAGACTATAAAGTAAGTATTACTTAGGAATGAAGAACAGACCCCAAGGATATGAAGGAGAGGAAATGAGCTCCAGCAGGGAAGCAGAATCTTATGAGGACAGGCTGCAGGGTCTCAGCCTATGATGAGTCAACAACAGAGAGGATTCTGACTCAGGGAGCAAGAAGGCTTCTCCCAAACAGGGCCCCAAGCCCACAGCAGCGCTCACCCACTCTGCAATGCTGAGCTGCGCTAATCATGGATGTAATTCCTTAAGTGTTCTAAGCACGTAAAAATAAAGCCTCAACTGGGGCATTCCTGCAGCAGAATTCACAACACAGCGTGCATATCTGACTAAACTGTAATGTGCTTTCAGGACAAAATGGTAAAATATATCATCAGATGGTAAAGATTATCTCCAAAGAGAGAAAGCAAGCCTTTGTAAAATTAAGTCACAGACAACTTCGGGGTTTTGTTCTTGTTTTTATTTTTGTTTTGTTTTGTTTCGTTTGGTTTGGTTTTTTTGAAACAGGCTTTCTCTGTGCAGACTTGGCTATCCTGGAACTTGCTCTGTAGACCAGGCTGGCCTCAAACTTAGAGGTTTACAGCTGCCTCTGCCTCCTGAGTGCTGGATTAAAGGTGCGCTCCGCTGCCTGATACTGTCATGGACAACGTTGAGAACAAACTAAGAAGTGTCTCCAGGAATGACTGCTAGGACTTCTCTCATCAACGTTGCAGCCAACAGAATCACAACAACTGTGCCGCTCTGTCTTGAGGAAGAGCTGACTGTGCATTTGTTATTGTAAGTATGACTGTGAGAGTAAGCGGACAGCTCAGACTGCAACAGCGCCCAAGGTTCCGCCATTTGTCACAAAAATTCACATGCATAAGCAACATTAACCATTGCTGAGCAACACTAAAACTACTAGCAGTAGAACCCTGCTTCGTTAAGACAAATCAGATATGGGTACAGTTTCAAGGCCTCTGGAAAGGACGGGTAAAAACTTCACCCATTGATCCTTTTAACCCTCATGGTTGGTAAAGTCATAAAAAACAATGTTTGAACTTTCTGAGAGACCTAAATCTGAGACAAAAGAGATTCCATTGGCTAGTGGTTCAGATTTCAGAGTTCAGCAGTCTATGAAAATGGGTATTTCTAGAATGCCCCCCAATTTCAGAACTCATAGCATCTGGGGTACAACCTGAGAACAGGCATTTCTAACACATCCCCCCAGGTTTCAGAATTCATGGCATCTGAGGTGCAGCCTGAGAATGGGCATTTCTAACATATCCTCCCACAAATTAGTTACCTTGAGGCTGTAACAAAGTATCTTAGAGAAGTGGCTTAATTCATAGTGGCTCGAAGTTTAAGAGTGTACCTTCAGCACGGACAGTCTGGGTAGCAAATGAAGCAGTAGACACAGCTCACCCCAGCCAAAGACCAGAGAGGATGAGTGCCAGCTCTCACCTAGCTCTCCTTTCTCCCTTCCCACACAGTCAAGGAGCCCAGCCCACAGGACAGTGCTTCCCATTGAGGGTAGACACTGCCCCCTCAGTTAATCCTCTCTGCACACACCCCCACAGACAGGCCTACCTTTCAGGTCTCCCAGGTAATTCAAACCTATCAAGTTTACGTGGAAGTTAACCCTCACTATGGAGGTGATGCTGGTCCATACACATGCTTAGAGATCACCTGCTGTGAGACACGCTGAAAAAGGAACATTAAGACATTTTCCCCAGAAGAGTAAAAACATTCATTTACTTTAATCAGTATTACTTCAGTGACATCATACATCTTTCTAGAAAACCAGTAATAGCTGAGAACAAAATTCAAGTGTGAAAAACCAAAGTTGCTATAGCAGTGCTCAGAATACATTTTTATTAAGTATACAGTGTTCTGCTAGAGGGCCAGAAGAGGGCACCAGATCTCATTATGGATGGTTGTGAGCCACTGTGTGGTTCCTGGGAATTGAACTCAGGACCTCTAGAATAGCAGCCAGTGTTCTTAATCACTGAGCCATCTCTCCAGCCCCAGAACATATATTATATGTGTGTATGTATATGTACATATATGTTTATACATATGTATATTTTTAAGATTTCCCTGAGGTAGACAAGTTGCCTGACAAGGTGGTACTGAACACTGATGGCTAAGGCACCTCTGGACACACCTGGAAAGCTCTGCCTTGCATCTCCCACAGGTACTGTTCCTCGCAGCTTTTCTAACCTTCTACTACACCCCTATTCTGATTTCCCAGAACCTCAGAAACTGCGCCCTTGAGGGCAAGAAAATCACAATCAGTCTGCTCAAAGGATTTACTCAAGGAAGTAAATACAGCATAAAGGGCCTTCTAGAGATACTCATAAATTCTGCAGCAATGTTTTCAATGTCCCTAGACGCCTGGACAGCCGCCCACCTCAGATAAGTACACCATGTCCTGTCAGGCCATGGAGCATCAGAGGAATGCTGGCAGCTCCCTCGGACAGCCTACACAGACACAAGCCCCCAGTCTGGCTTCTTACTGGGTCTAGCCCAGCTCCTGAGTTTAGGTTCTTCACATCCACTGTCAGGGTTAGAAACCCTGTCCTGAAACACACAGCGATAACTGTCTGGAGGGCTGGGCTCGTCTTCCCGTAGAGACCAGACTTTGGGTGTGGAGGCAAACAGTGATTTCTCTTCTCACACTAGTGCTCTGGCTACTTCCTTCCCAGTGAGTCACTGGATTCCAGTTCACAGTTTTGTTGACACCAGGGACTGAACCCTCTTACTGAGTGCTCTACCACTAGGCCACACCCAGAATCTTAGCAATGTATTTGGTAGCAATGGAGGAAGGGGGACTCAAACAGCCTTCCCTCTTACCCAGACAGAACATGGAGGAACCAGCATTTCAAATCATCTGGGCTTAACTGAGTAACTGAGGTATTCATGTGATGGCACATGCCTACCCCCAGCACTCAAGAGGCAAAAGTAGGTGGCTACAAGCTTCAGAACTAGGCTACACAGGAGACCTTGTTCTCCTTCTGCTGTGGGAGTCCCCTCTGTGTGCTGTGATTAGCATTAATGAATAAAGAAACTGCCTTGGCCTGTTGATAGGGCAGAACTCAGGTAGGCGGGGAGGACTGGACGGAACACTGGGAAAAAGAAGGGTAGAGTCAGGGAGCCACCAGAGTCAGACACGAGGAATCTTTGCTGGTGAGCCACTGCCATGTGGTGATACACAGATTAATAGAAATGGGTTAAACTAAGATGTAAGAGTTAGCCAATAAGAAGCTAGAGCTAATGGGCCAAGCAGTGTTTTAATAAACACTGTTTATTAAATAATATTATTTAATATATTTACATTTAATATAAATAAATAACATTATTTAAAATTATTTAAATAATTAAAATAATACAGTTTCTGTGTGATTATTTCGTGACTAAACTAGCCAAGCAGACAGGACACACAAGCGGGCCCTCCTACACCCTTCCAAAAATAGATAAATTATAAATTCTGGTCAAGGGCAAAGCTAAAAGGCCTACAAACAAATGGCATGGACATTTACCATCAATGTCCTTCATTTGAATGACGCTGCAGAGAGATCAGCTGCTATTGAGAGACACAGAAGAATCTGAAACTGAGCTGTTTTCTGGAATAAAGGTGTTTTGTTCTTATGTTATTAAAAGTGACACTTCCTCAGATAGGCCCTGAGGTAGCTGTACTTGAAACAGTCTGCATTTGTACATGAGATGACTCAATGCTGAGCTTTCAGTCAAAATGACAGCAGGGGAATTAGGAATACTGGAGAAACAGGATCAGATGTGACACTGGGCGCTGAGAACACGTAATTTAACACTGTATTCTTGTAACGCTTTCAATTTCCCAAACTAAACTGGAGTATCATGTTCACAACTTCGGGGTGCCTGCGGCTGTTCCCCACTGCTTCCTCTCCAGCAAGGATTTCTGTTCCCACAAAGCAGTTTTGTGGGTTTTTATGGGTTTGGTTTGGTTTTTCAAAACAGGGTTTCTCTGTGTAGCCCTGGTTTTCCTAGAACTCGCTCCGTCGACCAGGCTGGCCTCAAAATCACAGAGATCCACCAGCCTCTGTCTCCCAAGTTCTGGGAATAAGGTGTGCACCACAACACCCGGCCCACATGTCAGTTTTAACATGCTGTACTGTTCTCCTCTCAGGGGTTCAAAGCCTCCCACAGACACAATCCTGCTCTCATATTTGCCCTGCCCCAGGAACCCAAGCTTCTTATGTCTGAGGCTCATCTTACCTCAGGCACAGTCAGTCAGCTGAGATTAAATCAGCACTCCGCTAACAGCATCTCTATGAACCGCACTATCTGCATCCCTGTCTAAGAACACATTCCCGTTTCTTGACCTCATCAATTCACTCCAAGAAACCTATGACAGAAAACAACCATCAGGGCAGAAAGTGGTCACGTGGTATTTCTCTGCCGAGAACCCCCTTCCTGCACAGGCCAGTCCTCTACCAAAAAGGCCCTCAGCACTTGACTGCCAGCGCTCTCTCTGCCGGGCTCACCCATGGCTCCTTACCCATCTCTGCTGTGAACTGCAGCACTCTGCACGGCCTGACAGCACCTTGTATGTCTACACATCACCTCCCTTGCTGGCATATAAACTGGATGCAGGCATGCTGCAATGCTGGCTCCAAGCCCTCAGATTCCAACCAATAAGAACAACATAAATGATCAATAAATGCTGACCACATGATCGGGAACCCAGAAAAGAATGACTAAAATGTTTGGGTTAAGGCTTCACCCCAGGTACTGGCATCCATATATCCAAGAGTCTAGAATGTTTGCCTGGGAAGTTCCATCCCAAGCCCTCTCCCCTGGGACTTGCCTCAGTTCAGACCCCACCCCTGAGAAAGCCCGCCAAACGATGACCCCCTACCCAGAGATGCTCAAGATCACTCTCTCGGAGTATTTAAACTGCCCTCCCCAGAGAACAAACACATGGTTTTCCTGTCTTCCTTCCCTGGTTCCTCTCTGGGGGGCTGGAAAGCCATCTGGGAGCATTGGTATCCATTAAACCTGGGCTTTTTCTAATTTGGTTTGATTTGATCTGATTTGGATTATTGCACTGGTGGAGAGGCTTAGCAGGGTGCAGAAACTTTACATAAATGTCAAAGAAAGTACACACACACGCACGCGCATGCGCACGCACGCGCACACACACACACACATGCACACGCGTGCACACACACCTCTTATGCAATATAAACCAGGACATTAAATTACCAGTCCACCCCCATGCCTCAACTTCACACCTGCTACAGAAAGGTGATATCATGGCACTATTTTGATCTAATGTCACATTTAGTCTTTACTAAACAGCTGAGAAATGAGTGACCATAACATTAAATAAGCACCAATTGTGGTGCGGGAGAATTGTCTGTATTCTGTCAATCATGTTTTAAATAAACGCTGATTGGCCAGGCAGGAAGTATAGGCGGGAAAACCAGACAGGAAGTAGAAATGATGCAATGAGAACAGGAGAATTCTAGAAAGAAGGAAGTTGATTCCTCCCAGTCCAGCCCAGACAATCGAGAAGCAAGATGAAATCTGCCCGGCTGAGAAAGGTACTGAGCCATGTGGCTAGCACAGATAAGAACAATGGGTTAATATAAGATACAAGAGCTAATAAAAAGCCTGAGCTAATGGGCCAATCAGCTTATAATTTATGGAGACCTCTGTGTGATTTTCGTTGGGGCTAAACAGCTGTGTGGGAACCGGGCAGGACAGAAAACCCCAAGCAGACAGGCCTTAATGGGACACAATTGAACCTACCAGTGTGTGTCAGGAAAAGCCCATGTGATCACACTACCTTCACATGCACGCCAGGAAATTCTGGGTGTGTT
This sequence comes from Alexandromys fortis, assembly GCF_014885135.2. NCBI lineage: Eukaryota > Metazoa > Chordata > Mammalia > Rodentia > Cricetidae > Alexandromys > Alexandromys fortis. The sequence goes on along the minus strand of NW_026068094.1, from coordinate 1,163,142 downwards.
ATATATACATGTTCATATGTGTGCACATCTGTTTGCAGATACATGTGTTTACATAGATATGTACGTTGACAGCAGGTGTCTCTCTCAATTACTCCCTCCCCTTCATTTTGAGGGCGGGTCTCACTGAACCTGCAGCTCACCAATTCAGTCACTCACTAACTTGCAAGCCCAGGGATCCTCCTGTCTCCTCGCTGGCACTAAGATCACGTGCGCACACTGCTGTACCCCTACACTTCCCATATGGGTGCTGGGAATCCTAACTTGAATCGTTCCACTTGTGTGGCAAGCACTTTACCAAATGAGACATCTTCCCAGATTTCTCCATGGATTTTTTTTTTTTTTTTTTTTTTTTTTT